>NC_074670.1:31256115-31505922 GCF_029448725.1 Salvelinus fontinalis | reverse complement strand
TAGTCCAGCTGGACAGGCTCACCTGAAATTATAATTTATTTTGTGTTTTCTATAGCTGCCTCCGTGCAATGTGGGCTCACACAGAATATGCTTACCCAGGAAGTGAAGTCAGTTTGTGGAGAGGACTCAATTCTGAAATGTAAAGCAATATGTAAGCCTGGGGTCCAATACCGGGCGGTGAGGTGGTATAAGGTAAGCTTTCAATTATTGTGATAGCAGACTGTGTTTTGAACCATTTGACCAAATTCTATACAAGTGCAATATATGCAAAAAATATACAGCACTGGTCTCAGACCAGCTGTTAAGGGCATAGAGTAACCTCAAACCCTCTTCTCCCAGCTGGGTGAGGAGCCCTCTAATAAGGAGTCTGGTCTATTGATGAAGAGGCTATCACCTAACAGCACCACCCTATGGTACGCAGGCCTGGAGCGTAAAGTGGAACTTTTGGCTGATGATTCTTTCGATATCTTGCTGCCCAATGTAACGGCTGTTGATAGCGGGAGGTACAAGTGTCTCCTGGCAGCACCTGTAGGAGAGCAGAACCAGGAGGGCCAGGTTCACCTCAGAGTGACAGGTGAGTGTGTTCTACTCTCATTGTGTGCTTGTTTTGGTATGTAGACCTACTGAATACTGAATGTGAGTGTTTTAGATTGGACCCAGAGAGTTCATCTATGCTGCTAAATATTTTACAAATGTTTCCAGTGATGCTCAAAGATTTGTGGATAATTTTTTTGTAGGTTGCCTTGAGTCCACAGACCAATCAGAAGAAAGGGATACCATTCTAGTTCTTTCCATTGTGGGGCTTGTGGCGGCATTGCTGATATTCACCATCAGCTATGTGAGTTCCAAAACACTGCCAGCTGTTCCTCTTTTTTTAACAGATAAAAGAAACAAACATTTTATGGTGATGGTTTTCATGTATTTAATTTTCTTTTAAATGTCTTCATATTATTGACTCAATAATCCTCATCTTTACCATAGGTCATCCTAAGGAATATGTTATTGCAAAGGAGTAAGAAGTATCCACAAGAACCACTTCTAGATGCACCCCTTGAGAAGAAAGATTTAATGTTGATCTACACTCTGGGGCCAAACTGGTCGAGACAGGGTTCCATAAAACATGTCTGTGTGTGAGAGCCTGTTCTGCTAGTTTGGGCTCATTGTATACTTGAATGTGAAGAGGAAATGCAGAGAAAGACTAGGGCACGTTTGAAGCTGTGCAAGGAGCCTAAGAGTTATGTCTACTTTCCAGGAGAAGAATTCATTTTTAGAGCAGATGGAGGCAGACAACCCTCTGGCCAGTCCTGTAGAACTAAGATGATTAGGCTTTTCAAAGAAATGAAACAGAAACAGGAACCTACACCCTTTCACTCAGGCAGCAAAAAACAGCAGTACAGCCAGGCTAGGGCAGCAGTTCTCCAGCAACGAGTACGAGTGGCTGTCTGCAGCATCCACGTGCCTGTGATGCGCAAGGAGCAGGGCCTGGTGAAGGGACGCCACAATCTAAGCACCAAGATCTAACCCCAACAAGGAACTTTAGGAAAGGGAGAAGGAATTAATTCATGATAAGGGGTCATTCTGCAGGGTCTCTCCATGGCAATGTTGGGGTTAATACCATTTGCATTTCAGTCAACCCAGTCAATAGCCAGCAGCATACCACCCTGCATACCACTGCTGGCTTGCTTCTGAAGCTAAGCAGGGTTGGTCCTGGTCAGTCCCTGGATGGGAGACCAGATGCTGCTGGAAGTGGTATTGGAGGGCCAGTTGGAGGCACTCTTTCCTCTGGTCTAATAAAATATCCCAATGCCCCAGGGCAGTGATTGGGGACACTGCCCTGTGTGTAGGGTGCCGTCTTTCGGATGGGACGTTAAACGGGTGTCCTGACTCTGAGGTCATTAAAGATCCCATGGCACTTATCGTAAGAGTAGGGGTGTTAACCCCGGTGTCCTGGTTAAATTCCCAATCTGGCCCTCAAACCATCATGGTCACCTAATAATCCCCAGTTTACAATTGGCTCAATCATCCCCCTCCTCTCCCCTGTAACTATTCCCCAGGTCGTTGCTGCAAATGAGAACGTGTTCTCAGTCAACTTACCTGGTAAAATAAATAAAATAAATACATTGAAGTTGATGTTGAACTGGAAAATGATCAATGTGTACTGCATTAAATGTCATGCCTAATTAAATTCCTGTATTGACTGGTATTAAAATGGAATTGATCTGAGCACTGTTTCATGGGGCTCACCCGTGTTGGAAGGGTTTGGTGGGACACGCTGGACTCTGCACAGAGGGATGAAACCAACCAAGACTGCATTCCATCTGAGCCAAGCAAAGCTCACAATTAACTCTAAAGTTCAGGCATTACCGATAACTTTTAAGTTAGTTTGTGAGGCCAAAACAGTATATCATTTTTTTAATGCAGAACGAAAAAATATAATTTTCATCCAAGCAATACAAAAGTGGGCTTTGGTGAATAGACAAAAAGTAATTGACAGAAAATAAACTTTATAAAACATTATCCAGTTTTTGAATATGATCAGCAATTCTGTGTATACGTTGAAAATAAAGATGACAATAATTTTGTAATGTACTGCGTCTGACGTACATGTGCTGTGTTCTTAGATAAATGTTTCTTAACTTTTTCTTAAGACGAGTCTTCACTTTTTTAGTCACCACAGTAGTGATGTTTCTCTTAGAAACGTTGATTGTTACTCAGAATATTTCATGTTATTAAGATAAGTTATTTACCCTAACTGCCACGATCGTGTGGGAGTGAGACGGACCAAAACGCAGCATGTGGAAAATAAGCCATCTTCTTTTATTATAGAAGAAGGCAAAACGAAACAAAACACTTAAAAACTAACAAAACAACAAACGTGAAGCTACAAAACGAAAGTGCACACACAAGCTACTAACGTTTAGACATAGACAATTCCCCACAACAAACTAAAGCCTATGGCTACCCTAAATATGGCTCCCAATCAGAGACAAAAGAAACCAGCTGTCTCTAATTGGGAACCCATTCAGGCAACCATAGACTTTCCTAGACAACTACACACAACATAGACACAGCTAGACAACTATACTAAACATAAACCCAACTACTCTAAATAAACCCCCTAAACCTTACAACCACCCTGGACACTACAAAACCCACATAAATTACCCATGTCACACCCTGACCTAACTAAAATAATAAAGAAAACAAAGAATACTAAGGCCAGGGCATGACACTACCATTTTACAGAAGCTTACAAACTAGATACACAACTATTTTTCTGCATAGTATACTGTTTGAGGTGCTAAATGTCTGGCAAAAAAATATCTACCTATTTCACACAGCACATTCTGTTATATTTTATACTTATTTTAACCTTGACATTAGTCATTTCCATCACCTGTCAATGTTGTAATGTGCACATTTTAAAAGCGATGATCACAATTATCCTCAAGGGCTAACAAAAGTGTTAGCTGAAATATATTTTTGGATAACTGTTATTGTTAAATACATAAATATCACTAATCTTTTGAGTGACAACAATTCTGTGAAGTCTCTGTCATTGTGATCGACAATCACATTACCCCAAACACATTACAAGGTATTAACATCACACAGCATAAAATGGAAGCCAGGTTACATTCGATCTAAACCACATTAAACATTCAAATCCTTTACAAACATGAAATTCCATGTCGCTTAAAAAATGTAATACTATAAAATTACAAAATATTTGTTTTTTATTGCGTCACCATATCACAGGACAGATTTGACGTAAGGAGTGCATGGATATGGGTCATATACAATAACAGTGACCTTTTTTCATGACAACTGTGTGATCATAGCACTCAATAAATTATTGCACAATAATAATACGCTTAACAGAATTAGAGTGCAAATGCAAAGCAACAGACCTAAAAAAACATTTGTTTATTCGCTGCTCATGTAATGCTAGTGTGTATCAAATGACGTCTGTCAGTTAATATAAATATGAGGAATTAGAAAAACTGATATTTGGTAAGTCTCCATGAAATTTACAAGGTGATATCAACCTATTCAGTTAGTCACTTGTCTCTAAGCTAATTGTCTGAAAGGGATAAGTGTAGCTTGGAACTTCAACAACAAATGTATTTCCGTACCAATAATAAATTGCAGATTAGATAGTGGACAGTATAAAAGTATGTGATAAAAAAAAAAATCCTTGCTAATTTTGACACAGGTTAAGTGAGTACCTTCCTTATACCACAACAGCATTAGGATTTCAGACCAGTAACTCCCCAATTGCCAGTTATTTTCATCACTTCCAAGTCCAAGAAGAACCGATTAACCTTGAGAGCTTTCTGTTACTGCTCTGCATCTCTAACATCTATAGTGCATTCTGAAAGTATTCATACCCCTTGATTTATTCCACATTTTGGAATTCAGAATGGATTAAATCAATTTTTCTCTCTCACCCATTTACACACAATACCCCATAATGACAAAATGAAAACATGTCTTTAGAATAAATAAAAAATAATAATACAGAAATATCTAATTTACATAAGTATTCACACCCCTGAGTCAATACATGTTAGAATCACCTTTTTCAACAGTGAGTCTTTCTGGGTAAGTCTCTTAAGAGCTTTGCACACCTGGATTGTACAATATTTGCAAATCATCATTTTTCGAATTCTTCAAGCTCTGTCAAATTGGTTGTTGATCATTGCTAGACAGCCGTTTTCAAGTCTTGCCATAGATTTTCAAGTCGATTTAAGTCATAACTGTAACTAGGCCACTCAAAACATTCAATGTCGTCTTGGTAAGCAACTCCAGTATATATTTGGCCTTGTGTTTTAGGCTGTTGTTCTACTGAAAGGTGAATTTGTCTTCCAGTGTCTGTTGGAAAGCAGACTGGGCAAAGGTTTTCCTCTAGGATATTGCCTGTGCTTACCTCTATTCCGTTTCTTTGTGTCCTAAAAAACTCCCTAGTCCTTGCCGATGACAAGCATACCCAAAACATGATGCAGCCATTACCAAGCTTGAACATATGAAGAGTGGTAATCAGTGATGTGTTGTGTTGGATTTGCCGCAAACATAATGCTTTGTATTCAGGACATCTACTACTTTCACATTAGACCATCTGACATTAGACCTATTATGGAATATTGTTGTAGACTTCAGACTACTGTCACATAGGCCACATTTAGCCAGCAGCATACCACCCTGCATCCCACTGCTGGCTTGCCTCTGAAGCTAAGGTCTCTGGATGATGCTGAACAGGTTTTGGAGGACCAATGCACCAGGGCAGTGATTGGGGACATTGCCCTGTGTAGGGTGCAGTCTTTACGATTGTTAAACAGGCATCCCGACTCTCTGTGGTCACTAAAGATTCCATGGCACTTCTCGTGTCCTGGCTAAATTCCCAAACTGGTCCTCATACCATCATGGTCACCTAATCATCCCCAGCTTCCAATTGGCTCATTCAACCCCCCCGCCCCCCCAGTCAATTTACCTGGTAAAAAAAGTGATAAGTGGTTCTCAACCAAGGGACATAGGACCCCAGGGGAGAGGGACCCAGAGCTTTAAGGAGCCCTTGAAAAAGTAGGGCGAAAACTAAGAAATAGAAAATAACTAGAGCACAAACTAGAGTTTGACACGCATTAAAATATAAAAAACAATGTTCCATTTTTTATACTGAGTGTCAACAATTAATATCAAGCAGCTTACTCTTAAAAATTGCATCTATAATGTAGGGGGACCCCAGATTTTCTTTAACTGTTTTAAGGGGCCTCTGAAAAGAAAAGATTGAGATGCCCTGGCCCTCAGGGAAAAGATCAGGCAATGATTTGACTTTGTATTCAAATACCTGTGCTGTGAGGGAAAACTGACTATACCGAGATAAGATGTAAATTAACATTTTGGTGGACCTTTAAAAGAATACCAGTGACTCGACTCCTGCCAGGGGAAGTCCCTGCTAGAGGAATTCTAGTGCGTGGAGAGCACAGTCGACCCTGGTCCAGAGCAAGGGGAATTCCTCACCTGGAAAATTCCATCAAAACAGCAGAAAAAGGCCAAGGTTAACGCCTTTTAAATATGGTTAAGATGTAAATGATTACATTTTCTTAGAAATACAGACCTATATGCGGTCACACACTAAATATAGTTGATGTAAATGATTACATTTTCTTATAAATACAGACCTATATGCGGTCAAACACAGGCAGCCTACCCTCGTCGCCATTGCGCACAGGGCAATATGAGGAGTTTCTGTCTGGTGCGTGAGACTACAGCAGCCTAGTGGTCTCGATACATGTTTCTCATCAAAATTAGGTTCATGTTACAGTTACAGTCTGAAATATATTACATAGAGAAAATAACTATGTTTCCTTTCAATTGCGTTTTACGTTGCCTTTTCTACTTACCCCAAAAAGTTCAATCAAAGGCAAGAGCTCCATGTTTGATGCTTGATGTGCTATCTGTGAAGTGCACGAGTTAATCAATAGATGCGGGGCATGGAAATAAGACAGTCAACAGATTTACTGCAGTCAAAGATTGTGGATAAACTGACAAGATACATGTCTCTCCGCCATAACAATGGGAGTCGGCTCCCGCCTCTCCTTTCTTTGGATTGGTGGACACATCTCATTATTGTAACAATATTTTTTGAATAATTAATGAGGGTTGGTGACGTCACGGCCCGTATTCAATGGAGAGAGATGCTACACTACTAGCCTCAATGCATGAATATGCATAGCCATCTCGACTCCGATATAAAGTATTTTTTTCACAAAGTTGCCGGGATGTCACGTATCCTACTTATATTAGTACACTCGTATCAACTTCATCATTATGAAATTATTTCTATTCGATCAAATAAACCTTTCGTAGCAAACTAATAAGCCATGCGGGCTCTCCTTCACTGCAGCTAACGTGAGTAAAACATTTAAACGTGTTAACCCTTGCAAGGCTGCCGGCCCAGACGGCATCCCCAGCTGCGTCCTCAGAGCATGCGCAGACCAGCTGGCTGGTGTGTTTACGGACATATTCAATCAACCCTTATCCCAGTCTGCTAAATGACTATCGCCCCGTAGCACTCACTTCCGTCATCATGAAGTGCTTTGAGAGACTAGTCAAGGACCATATCACCTCCACCCTACCTGACACCCTAGACCCACTCCAATTTGCTTACCGCCCCAATAGGTCCACAGACGACGCAATCGCAATCACACTGCACACTGCCCTAACCCATCTGGACAAGAGGAATACCTATGTAAGAATGCTGTTCATCGACTACAGCTCAGCATTTAACACCATAGTACCCTCCAAACTCGTAATTAAGACCCTGGGTCTCAACCCCTGTGCAATTGGGTCCTGGACTTCCTGACGGGCCGCCCCCAGGTGGTGAGGGTAGGAAGCAACATCTCCACCCCGCTGATCCTCAACCCTGGGGCCCCACAAGGGTGCGTTCTCAGCCCTCTCCTGTACTCCCTGTTCACCCATGACTGCGTGGCCATGCACGCCTCCAACTCAATCATCAAGTTTGCAGACGACACTACAGTGGTAGGCTTGATTACCAACAACGACGAGACGGCCTACAGGGAGGAGGTGAGGTCCCTCGGAGTGTGGTGTCAGGAAAATAACCTCACACTCAATGTCAACAAAACAAAGGAGATGATCGTGGACTTCAGGAAACAGCAGAGGGAGAAGCCCCCTATCCACATCGACGGGACAGTAGTGGAGAAAGTCGAAAGTTTTAAGTTCCTCGGCGTACACATCACGGACAAACTGAAATGGTCCACCCACTCAGACAGCGTGGTGAAGGAGGCACAGCAGCACCTTTTCAACCTCAGGAGGCTGAAGAAATTCGGCTTGTCACCAAAAACACTCACAAACTTTTACAGATGCACAATCGAGAGCATCCTGTCGGGCTGTATCACCGCCTGGTACGGCAACTTTATTTATTTATTTTACCTTTATTTAACTAGGCAAGTCAGTTAAGAATAAATTCTTATTTTCAATGACGGCCTTGGAACAGTGGGTTAACTGCCTTGTTCAGGGGCAGAACGCCAGATTTGTACCTTGTCAGCTCGGGGATTTGAACTTGCAACCTTTCGGTTACTAGCCCAACGCTCTAACCAATATGGTATTCGTCTCCGCTCCACCCACAACCGTAAGGCTCTCCAGAGGGTAGTGAGGTCTGAACAACGCATCACCGGGGGTAAACTACCTGCCCTCCAGGACACCTACACCACCCGATGTCACAGGAAGGCCAAAAAGATCATCAAGGACAACAACCACCTGAGCCACTGCCTGTTCACCCCGCTATCATCCAGAAGGCGAGGTCAGTACAGGTGCATCAAAGCGGGGACCGAGAGACTGAAAAACAGCTTCTATCTCAAGACCATCAGACTGTTAAACAGCCATCCCTAACATTGAATGGCTGCTGCCAACATACTGACTCATCTCTAGCCACTTTAATAATGAAACATTTATGGAGTAAATGTATCACTAGCCACTTTAAACAATGCCAATTTATATAATGTTTACATACCCTACATTACTCATCTCATATGTATATACTGTACTCTATACCATCTACTGCATCTTGCCTATGCTGTTCGGCAGTGGCGTGCCGTGGGCCTGGGCCTTCAGTGAGGTATTACACAGTCCCACCCGAATTAATCCACCTCATTATGATGCCTTGGCTCTAAACACTATACATTTAGACAGAAACGCAGTATAACCAGGCGTTGCGTCACCTTGAAATTGACAAATTGACATTTTTGGGTAAACAGTGTTTACCCAAAAACATGACACAATCAATGAGTCTTTTCAATATTTCCCTTCACCTTTTCATTGTGCAGCTCCGTTGCCCTGCGCGCGTGTTCTTTGAGCTGTAGATCCACTCTGGTGTCCCCAAAAGTTTTCAAAAGCACCATTGCTTGTTAGTGCCCAGCCGTACTTCGGTGTCTCGTTGCTGCCTTGGTTAGACAACTCAAGTTTGCAAAGCCAGTGTGGCTCCAAACAACAAATTGATCACTTGCAAATAATAGGCATTCCCAGCAGTACAGTTTGTGTAGGAGTAAAATGAGACACATGGATAACATATAAAGGCATAGGATAGCTGAACATTAAAAATAGACTACATGAAGAGAAGAGACACATAGTCTGCTGATTCTACTAAAGATACCCCTGCCAGAGAAATATGTGCTCAGGGCACTTGGACACACTAGACACATAGTCTGCTGATTCTACTAAAGATACACCTGCCAGAGAAATATGTGCTTAGGGCACTTGGACACACTAGACATATAGTCTGCTGATTCCATTAAGAGATACACATACCAGAGAACATACTGAGGCACTGAACTAAAATGATAATGGTGACAGGAAGAATTAGGGGAAGTATGCTTATTTGCCTATGGGTTGGACTTATATGTTGTATGTGTATAAATGCTGGAGCCGGGGCTGGGAAATGGTGTGTGTTCCGCGGGACATTCCGGCTGGCAATGCTCTGTATTAAAAGCCTAATTGATTTCACAAGTTCTTGTAAAGCGTTATATTTGAACCGATTGTCCACGACATTTGCAGTGCTTCTCAGAGCCAAGGAGCCATTGACAGCGCTCGTAGTTGAAACTTTGAAAGTGGCGAGCGAACGAAGCCCTTTCCCGCCTCTCCTTACAATGTCTAACTTTTATTGAAAAGTTCGTCTTGAGAATGGCGTTATAATTATATCCTCGACCAAATCGATATCTTCTCCTCCTTCCGCCATTGTGGGTTGAAAAACAGCTTAGTAGTACGCAAATTAATTTGTTTATCAAATTCAGTTTCCTAGATCTCCATAGGACCTGCCTCTCAATATTGGTAATCCAATCAAAAGACGTGCACGCACTACGCCTGCTAGCTGTCTCCTGTGTAACACTGGAGCCAGCCAGCAGGCGTACAATAGCCAACTCTAAAGCTGATTGGTTGACACTAAATTTTAATTTCCATTCACTATAATCGACAAGCGCCCGCACTGTTGATTCTGAAGGCCTGAGGGCAGATTTTAGACCCCTGGCAACACATGATGGCTGAATATGATTGGATAAAAGATCTAACATAAAGACAAGCCCTCCAAATCTCAACCTGGGGCTGGAAGCAGTGCAACCAAGAGGAAAGCTATGAAATGAAGAGTATAACTCTTACTCTGGGGAATAATTTAATACATATTTGTGGGAAAATATATTTAAAAATGTTTTATATTCTGATGATGTTTAGGCCAGCAGAGAAGGCCTTGCAGGCCCTGACGGCCCTGTTCGGCCATCGCTCATTCATATATCTTTATGTACATATTCTTATTAATTCCTTTACACCTGTATGTATAAGGTTGTTGTTGTGAAATTGTTAGATTACTTGTTAGATATTACTGCGTGGTCGGGAAACTAGAAGCACAAGCATTTCGCTACACTCGCATTAACATCTGCTAACCATGTGTATGTGACAAATAAAATTTTATTTGTTGACCAAATTCGACACTCTCATTGACCTCTACCAGTGCTTCTCAATTATTTTCTGTTACGCTCCCCCTAGGAAGAAGTAAACATTTCGCGCCCCCCAACTCTCCGCCGCGACTGTAAATAGTATAATTTGTCTATAAAATTGTTATAAGTACACCTCTTCATAACATTGTATCCTTGTTAACATTAAAGAAAAAAAAAAAAAAAAAAAAAGAAAGAAACATAGATCAACTTACAACAAAGAATAACTTTATTAACATTGTTTTTTAGTCTGTAACAGAAAAGATTTCAAGTGCATCAATTTGCCTGAAATGTTTTAAAAAATTCGTATTTGACCAGTCACCTCCCCTTCATCTACACTGATTGAAGAGGATTTAACAAGTGGCATCAATGAGGAATCATAGCTTTCACCTGGTCAGTCTGTCATGGAAAGAGCATGTGCTCATAATGTTTGTACACTCGGTGTAAAGTCTTGCAGTGACAACTGTAATTTTACGTTTGCTTAAGTTGAACAATGTATGAGAAACATAGCCTACCCAAACACATCAGGAGAGTTCCGCGACGTATCAGCATGATGATCAAGATAACAAATTGCAGTCGAGCCTGTGAAGAGAGTACACGCGCAACTGAGAGGCTCGCCCCTTATTCCAAATTATATGCCCACACGTACTGTGACCTAGCACCTTCAATTTAGCGAAATGTCGGGGATCCGTTCAGTACGAAAGAACGGTGTTCAACGTACTGTACTGAACGGCATGATTATGGGGACCCAGAGGGAGTTTGTATGGTGCTACGAGTTTTGCGATTTCAAATGGTCACATCCAGGCCACACCCACCAAACGAACAGAACTCAAGACGGCACTCGCTATGGGAAATCCCCAGCCTTGTAGTTTCACTTTCATTTGACTTTATATAAACTGCCACTCTTCTGTTCTCGATCATCATCTTCATTGCTGTAGTTCTACAAATATGTTTTTTCAACTCGTCTGGATTCTAGGTATGTTGCCATTTATTTTTTTCAACGAGTTTGATATTAGTCCAGCTGGACAGGCTCACCTGAAATTATAATTTATTTTGTGTTTTCTATAGCTGCCTCCGTGCAATGTGGGCTCACACAGAATATGCTTACCCAGGAAGTGAAGTCAGTTTGTGGAGAGGACTCAATTCTGAAATGTAAAGCAATATGTAAGCCTGGGGTCCAATACCGGGCGGTGAGGTGGTATAAGGTAAGCTTTCAATTATTGTGATAGCAGACTGTGTTTTGAACCATTTGACCAAATTCTATACAAGTGCAATATATGCAAAAAATATACAGCACTGGTCTCAGACCAGCTGTTAAGGGCATAGAGTAACCTCAAACCCTCTTCTCCCAGCTGGGTGAGGAGCCCTCTAATAAGGAGTCTGGTCTATTGATGAAGAGGCTATCACCTAACAGCACCACCCTATGGTACGCAGGCCTGGAGCGTAAAGTGGAACTTTTGGCTGATGATTCTTTCGATATCTTGCTGCCCAATGTAACGGCTGTTGATAGCGGGAGGTACAAGTGTCTCCTGGCAGCACCTGTAGGAGAGCAGAACCAGGAGGGCCAGGTTCACCTCAGAGTGACAGGTGAGTGTGTTCTACTCTCATTGTGTGCTTGTTTTGGTATGTAGACCTACTGAATACTGAATGTGAGTGTTTTAGATTGGACCCAGAGAGTTCATCTATGCTGCTAAATATTTTACAAATGTTTCCAGTGATGCTCAAAGATTTGTGGATAATTTTTTTGTAGGTTGCCTTGAGTCCACAGACCAATCAGAAGAAAGGGATACCATTCTAGTTCTTTCCATTGTGGGGCTTGTGGCGGCATTGCTGATATTCACCATCAGCTATGTGAGTTCCAAAACACTGCCAGCTGTTCCTCTTTTTTTAACAGATAAAAGAAACAAACATTTTATGGTGATGGTTTTCATGCATTTAATTTTCTTTTAAATGTCTTCATATTATTGACTCAATAATCCTCATCTTTACCATAGGTCATCCTAAGGAATATGTTATTGCAAAGGAGTAAGAAGTATCCACAAGAACCACTTCTAGATGCACCCCTTGAGAAGAAAGATTTAATGTTGATCTACACTCTGGGGCCAAACTGGTCGAGACAGGGTTCCATAAAACATGTCTGTGTGTGAGAGCCTGTTCTGCTAGTTTGGGCTCATTGTATACTTGAATGTGAAGAGGAAATGCAGAGAAAGACTAGGGCACGTTTGAAGCTGTGCAAGGAGCCTAAGAGTTATGTCTACTTTCCAGGAGAAGAATTCATTTTTAGAGCAGATGGAGGCAGACAACCCTCTGGCCAGTCCTGTAGAACTAAGATGATTAGGCTTTTCAAAGAAATGAAACAGAAACAGTAACCTACACCCTTTCACTCAGGCAGCAAAAAACAGCAGTACAGCCAGGCTAGGGCAGCAGTTCTCCAGCAACGAGTACGAGTGGCTGTCTGCAGCATCCACGTGCCTGTGATGCGCAAGGAGCAGGGCCTGGTGAAGGGACGCCACAATCTAAGCACCAAGATCTAACCCCAACAAGGAACTTCAGGAAAGGGAGAAGGAATTAATTCATGATAAGGGGTCATTCTGCAGGGTCTCTCCATGGCAATGTTGGGGTTAATACCATTTGCATTTCAGTCAACCCAGTCAATAGCCAGCAGCATACCACCCTGCATACCACTGCTGGCTTGCTTCTGAAGCTAAGCAGGGTTGGTCCTGGTCAGTCCCTGGATGGGAGACCAGATGCTGCTGGAAGTGGTATTGGAGGGCCAGTAGGAGGCACTCTTTCCTCTGGTCTAATAAAATATCCCAATGCCCCAGGGCAGGGATTGGGGACACTGCCCTGTGTGTAGGGTGCCGTCTTTCGGATGGGACGTTAAACGGGTGTCCTGACTCTGAGGTCATTAAAGATCCCATGGCACTTATCGTAAGAGTAGGGGTGTTAACACCGGTGTCCTGGTTAAATTCCCAATCTGGCCCTCAAACCATCATGGTCACCTAATAATCCCCAGTTTACAATTGGCTCAATCATCCCCCTCTCCCCTGTAACTATTCCCCAGGTCGTTGCTGCAAATGAGAACGTGTTCTCAGTCAACTTACCTGGTAAAATAAATAAATTGAAGTTGATGTTGAACTGGAAAATGATCGATGTGTACTGCATTAAATGTCATGCCTAATTAAATTCCTGTATTGACTGGTATTAAAATGGAATTGATCTGAGCACTGTTTCATGGGGCTCACCCGTGTTGGAAGGGTTTGGTGGGACACGCTGGACTCTGCACAGAGGGATGAAACCAACCAAGACTGCATTCCATCTGAGCCAAGCAAAGCTCACAATTAACTCTAAAGTTCAGGCATTACCGATAACTTTTAAGTTAGTTTGTGAGGCCAAAACAGTATATCATTTTTTTAATGCAGAACGAAAAAATATAATTTTCATCCAAGCAATACAAAAGTGGGCTTTGGTGAATAGACAAAAAGTAATTGACAGAAAATAAAATTTATAAAACATTATCCAGTTTTTGAATATGATCAGCAATTCTGTGTATACGTTGAAAATAAAGATGACAATAATTTTGTAATGTACTGCGTCTGACGTACATGTGCTGTGTTCTTAGATAAATGTTTCTTAACTTTTTCTTAAGACGAGTCTTCACTTTTTTAGTCACCACAGTAGTGATGTTTCTCTTAGAAACGTTGATTGTTACTCAGAATATTTCATGTTATTAAGATAAGTTATTTACCCTAACTGCCACGATCGTGTGGGAGTGAGACGGACCAAAACGCAGCATGTGGAAAATAAGCCATCTTCTTTTATTATAGAAGAAGGCAAAACGAAACAAAACACTTAAAAACTAACAAAACAACAAACGTGAAGCTACAAAACGAAAGTGCACACACAAGCTACTAACGTTTAGACATAGACAATTCCCCACAACAAACTAAAGCCTATGGCTACCCTAAATATGGCTCCCAATCAGAGACAAAAGAAACCAGCTGTCTCTAATTGGGAACCCATTCAGGCAACCATAGACTTTCCTAGACAACTACACACAACATAGACACAGCTAGACAACTATACTAAACATAAACCCAACTACTCTAAATAAACCCCCTAAACCTTACAACCACCCTGGACACTACAAAACCCACATAAATTACCCATGTCACACCCTGACCTAACTAAAATAATAAAGAAAACAAAGAATACTAAGGCCAGGGCGTGACACTACCATTTTACAGAAGCTTACAAACTAGATACACAACTATTTTTCTGCATAGTATACTGTTTGAGGTGCTAAATGTCTGGCAAAAAAATATCTACCTATTTCACACAGCACATTCTGTTATATTTTATACTTATTTTAACCTTGACATTAGTCATTTCCATCACCTGTCAATGTTGTAATGTGCACATTTTAAAAGCGATGATCACAATTATCCTCAAGGGCTAACAAAAGTGTTAGCTGAAATATATTTTTGGATAACTGTTATTGTTAAATACATAAATATCACTAATCTTTTGAGTGACAACAATTCTGTGAAGTCTCTGTCATTGTGATCGACAATCACATTACCCCAAACACATTACAAGGTATTAACATCACACAGCATAAAATGGAAGCCAGGTTACATTCGATCTAAACCACATTAAACATTAAAATCCTTTACAAACATGAAATTCCATGTCGCTTAAAAAATGTAATAATATAAAATTACAAAATATTTGTTTTTTATTGCGTCACCATATCACAGGACAGATTTGACGTAAGGAGTGCATGGATATGGGTCATATACAATAACAGTGACCTTTTTTCATGACAACTGTGTGATCATAGCACTCAATAAATTATTGCACAATAATAATACGCTTAACAGAATTAGAGTGCAAATGCAAAGCAACAGACCTAAAAAAACATTTGTTTATTCGCTGCTCATGTAATGCTAGTGTGTATCAAATGACGTCTGTCAGTTAATATAAATATGAGGAATTAGAAAAACTGATATTTGGTAAGTCTCCATGAAATTTACAAGGTGATATCAACCTATTCAGTTAGTCACTTGTCTCTAAGCTAATTGTCTGAAAGGGATAAGTGTAGCTTGGAACTTCAACAACAAATGTATTTCCGTACCAATAATAAATTGCAGATTAGATAGTGGACAGTATAAAAGTATGTGATAAAAAAAAAATTCCTTGCTAATTTTGACACAGGTTAAGTGAGTACCTTCCTTATACCACAACAGCATTAGGATTTCAGACCAGTAACTCCCCAATTGCCAGTTATTTTCATCACTTCCAAGTCCAAGAAGAACCGATTAACCTTGAGAGCTTTCTGTTACTGCTCTGCATCTCTAACATCTATAGTGCATTCTGAAAGTATTCATACCCCTTGATTTATTCCACATTTTGGAATTCAGAATGGATTAAATCAATTTTTCTCTCTCACCCATTTACACACAATACCCCATAATGACAAAATGAAAACATGTCTTCAGAATAAATAAAAAATAATAATACAGAAATATCTAATTTACATAAGTATTCACACCCCTGAGTCAATACATGTTAGAATCACCTTTTTCAACAGTGAGTCTTTCTGGGTAAGTCTCTTAAGAGCTTTGCACACCTGGATTGTACAATATTTGCAAATCATCATTTTTCGAATTCTTCAAGCTCTGTCAAATTGGTTGTTGATCATTGCTAGACAGCCATTTTCAAGTCTTGCCATAGATTTTCAAGTCGATTTAAGTCATAACTGTAACTAGGCCACTCAAAACATTCAATGTCGTCTTGGTAAGCAACTCCAGTATATATTTGGCCTTGTGTTTTAGGCTGTTGTTCTACTGAAAGGTGAATTTGTCTTCCAGTGTCTGTTGGAAAGCAGACTGGGCAAAGGTTTTCCTCTAGGATATTGCCTGTGCTTACCTCTATTCCGTTTCTTTGTGTCCTAAAAAACTCCCTAGTCCTTGCCGATGACAAGCATACCCAAAACATGATGCAGCCATTACCAAGCTTGAACATATGAAGAGTGGTAATCAGTGATGTGTTGTGTTGGATTTGCCGCAAACATAATGCTTTGTATTCAGGACATCTACTACTTTCACATTAGACCATCTGACATTAGACCTATTATGGAATATTGTTGTAGACTTCAGACTACTGTCACATAGGCCACATTTAGCCAGCAGCATACCACCCTGCATCCCACTGCTGGCTTGCCTCTGAAGCTAAGGTCTCTGGATGATGCTGAACAGGTTTTGGAGGACCAATGCACCAGGGCAGTGATTGGGGACATTGCCCTGTGTAGGGTGCAGTCTTTACGATTGTTAAACAGGCATCCCGACTCTCTGTGGTCACTAAAGATTCCATGGCACTTCTCGTGTCCTGGCTAAATTCCCAAACTGGTCCTCATACCATCATGGTCACCTAATCATCCCCAGCTTCCAATTGGCTCATTCAACCCCCCCCGCCCCCCCAGTCAATTTACCTGGTAAAAAAAGTGATAAGTGGTTCTCAACCAAGGGACATAGGACCCCAGGGGAGAGGGACCCAGAGCTTTAAGGAGCCCTTGAAAAAGTAGGGCGAAAACTAAGAAATAGAAAATAACTAGAGCACAAACTAGTTTGACACGCATTAAAATATAAAAAACAATGTTCCATTTTTTATACTGAGTGTCAACAATTAATATCAAGCAGCTTACTCTTAAAAATTGCATCTATAATGTAGGGGGACCCCAGATTTTCTTTAACTGTTTTAAGGGGCCTCTGAAAAGAAAAGATTGAGATGCCCTGGCCCTCAGGGAAAAGATCAGGCAATGATTTGACTTTGTATTCAAATACCTGTGCTGTGAGGGAAAACTGACTATACCGAGATAAGATGTAAATTAACATTTTGGTGGACCTTTAAAAGAATACCAGTGACTCGACTCCTGCCAGGGGAAGTCCCTGCTAGAGGAATTCTAGTGCGTGGAGAGCACAGTCGACCCTGGTCCAGAGCAAGGGGAATTCCTCACCTGGAAAATTCCATCAAAACAGCAGAAAAAGGCCAAGGTTAACGCCTTTTAAATATGGTTAAGATGTAAATGATTACATTTTCTTAGAAATACAGACCTATATGCGGTCACACACTAAATATAGTTGATGTAAATGATTACATTTTCTTATAAATACAGACCTATATGCGGTCAAACACAGGCAGCCTACCCTCGTCGCCATTGCGCACAGGGCAATATGAGGAGTTTCTGTCTGGTGCGTGAGACTACAGCAGCCTAGTGGTCTCGATACATGTTTCTCATCAAAATTAGGTTCATGTTACAGTTACAGTCTGAAATATATTACATAGAGAAAATAACTATGTTTCCTTTCAATTGCGTTTTACGTTGCCTTTTCTACTTACCCCAAAAAGTTCAATCAAAGGCAAGAGCTCCATGTTTGATGCTTGATGTGCTATCTGTGAAGTGCACGAGTTAATCAATAGATGCGGGGCATGGAAATAAAACAGTCAACAGATTTACTGCAGTCAAAGATTGTGGATAAACTGACAAGATACATGTCTCTCCGCCATAACAATGGGAGTCGGCTCCCGCCTCTCCTTTCTTTGGATTGGTGGACACATCTCATTATTGTAACAATATTTTTTGAATAATTAATGAGGGTTGGTGACGTCACGGCCCGTATTCAATGGAGAGAGATGCTACACTACTAGCCTCAATGCATGAATATGCATAGCCATCTCGACTCCGATATAAAGTATTTTTTTCACAAAGTTGCCGGGATGTCACGTATCCTACTTATATTAGTACACTCGTATCAACTTCATCATTATGAAATTATTTCTATTCGATCAAATAAACCTTTCGTAGCAAACTAATAAGCCATGCGGGCTCTCCTTCACTGCAGCTAACGTGAGTAAAACATTTAAACGTGTTAACCCTTGCAAGGCTGCCGGCCCAGACGGCATCCCCAGCTGCGTCCTCAGAGCATGCGCAGACCAGCTGGCTGGTGTGTTTACGGACATATTCAATCAACCCTTATCCCAGTCTGCTAAATGACTATCGCCCCGTAGCACTCACTTCCGTCATCATGAAGTGCTTTGAGAGACTAGTCAAGGACCATATCACCTCCACCCTACCTGACACCCTAGACCCACTCCAATTTGCTTACCGCCCCAATAGGTCCACAGACGACGCAATCGCAATCACACTGCACACTGCCCTAACCCATCTGGACAAGAGGAATACCTATGTAAGAATGCTGTTCATCGACTACAGCTCAGCATTTAACACCATAGTACCCTCCAAACTCGTAATTAAGACCCTGGGTCTCAACCCCTGTGCAATTGGGTCCTGGACTTCCTGACGGGCCGCCCCCAGGTGGTGAGGGTAGGAAGCAACATCTCCACCCCGCTGATCCTCAACCCTGGGGCCCCACAAGGGTGCGTTCTCAGCCCTCTCCTGTACTCCCTGTTCACCCATGACTGCGTGGCCATGCACGCCTCCAACTCAATCATCAAGTTTGCAGACGACACTACAGTGGTAGGCTTGATTACCAACAACGACGAGACGGCCTACAGGGAGGAGGTGAGGTCCCTCGGAGTGTGGTGTCAGGAAAATAACCTCACACTCAATGTCAACAAAACAAAGGAGATGATCGTGGACTTCAGGAAACAGCAGAGGGAGAAGCCCCCTATCCACATCGACGGGACAGTAGTGGAGAAAGTCGAAAGTTTTAAGTTCCTCGGCGTACACATCACGGACAAACTGAAATGGTCCACCCACTCAGACAGCGTGGTGAAGGAGGCACAGCAGCACCTTTTCAACCTCAGGAGGCTGAAGAAATTCGGCTTGTCACCAAAAACACTCACAAACTTTTACAGATGCACAATCGAGAGCATCCTGTCGGGCTGTATCACCGCCTGGTACGGCAACTTTATGTATTTATTTTACCTTTATTTAACTAGGCAAGTCAGTTAAGAATAAATTCTTATTTTCAATGACGGCCTAGGAACAGTGGATTAACTGCCTTGTTCAGGGGCAGAACGCCAGATTTGTACCTTGTCAGCTCGGGGATTTGAACTTGCAACCTTTCGGTTACTAGCCCAACGCTCTAACCAATATGGTATTCGTCTCCGCTCCACCCACAACCGTAAGGCTCTCCAGAGGGTAGTGAGGTCTGAACAACGCATCACCGGGGGTAAACTACCTGCCCTCCAGGACACCTACACCACCCGATGTCACAGGAAGGCCAAAAAGATCATCAAGGACAACAACCACCCGAGCCACTGCCTGTTCACCCCGCTATCATCCAGAAGGCGAGGTCAGTACAGGTGCATCAAAGCGGGGACCGAGAGACTGAAAAACAGCTTCTATCTCAAGACCATCAGACTGTTAAACAGCCATCCCTAACATTGAATGGCTGCTGCCAACATACTGACTCATCTCTAGCCACTTTAATAATGAAACATTTATGGAGTAAATGTATCACTAGCCACTTTAAACAATGCCAATTTATATAATGTTTACATACCCTACATTACTCATCTCATATGTATATACTGTACTCTATACCATCTACTGCATCTTGCCTATGCTGTTCGGCAGTGGCGTGCCGTGGGCCTGGGGCCTGGGCCTTCAGTGAGGTATTACACAGTCCCACCCGAATTAATCCACCTCATTATGATGCCTTGGTTCTAAACACTATACATTTAGACAGAAACGCAGTATAACCAGGCGTTGCGTCACCTTGAAATTGACAAATTGACATTTTTGGGTAAACAGTGTTTACCCAAAAACATGACACAATCAATGAGTCTTTTCAATATTTCCCTTCACCTTTTCATTGTGCAGCTCCGTTGCCCTGCGCGCGTGTTCTTTGAGCTGTAGATCCACTCCGGTGTCCCCAAAAGTTTTCAAAAGCACCATTGCTTGTTAGTGCCCAGCCGTACTTCGGTGTCTCGTTGCTGCCTTGGTTAGACAACTCAAGTTTGCAAAGCCAGTGTGGCTCCAAACACCAAATTGATCACTTGCAAATAATAGGCATTCCCAGCAGTACAGTTTGTGTAGGAGTAAAATGAGACACATGGATAACATATAAAGGCATAGGATAGCTGAACATTAAAAATAGACTACATGAAGAGAAGAGACACATAGTCTGCTGATTCTACTAAAGATACCCCTGCCAGAGAAATATGTGCTCAGGGCACTTGGACACACTAGACACATAGTCTGCTGATTCTACTAAAGATACACCTGCCAGAGAAATATGTGCTTAGGGCACTTGGACACACTAGACATATAGTCTGCTGATTCCATTAAGAGATACACATACCAGAGAACATACTGAGGCACTGAACTAAAAAGATAATGGTGACAGGAAGAATTAGGGGAAGTATGCTTATTTGCCTATGGGTTGGACTTATATGTTGTATGTGTATAAATGCTGGAGCCGGGGCTGGGAAATGGTGTGTGTTCCGCGGGACATTCCGGCTGGCAATGCTCTGTATTAAAAGCCTAATTGATTTCACAAGTTCTTGTAAAGCGTTATATTTGAACCGATTGTCCACGACATTTGCAGTGCTTCTCAGAGCCAAGGAGCCATTGACAGCGCTCGTAGTTGAAACTTTGAAAGTGGCGAGCGAACGAAGCCCTTTCCCGCCTCTCCTTACAATGTCTAACTTTTATTGAAAAGTTTGTCTTGAGAATGGCGTTATAATTATATCCTCGACCAAATCGATATCTTCTCCTCCTTCCGCCATTGTGGGTTGAAAAACAGCTTAGTAGTACGCAAATTAATTTGTTTATCAAATTCAGTTTCCTAGATCTCCATAGGACCTGCCTCTCAATATTGGTAATCCAATCAAAAGACGTGCACGCACTACGCCTGCTAGCTGTCTCCTGTGTAACACTGGAGCCAGCCAGCAGGCGTACAATAGCCAACTCTAAAGCTGATTGGTTGACACTAAATTTTAATTTCCATTCACTATAATCGACAAGCGCCCGCACTGTTGATTCTGAAGGCCTGAGGGCAGATTTTAGACCCCTGGCAACACATGATGGCTGAATATGATTGGATAAAAGATCTAACATAAAGACAAGCCCTCCAAATCTCAACCTGGGGCTGGAAGCAGTGCAACCAAGAGGAAAGCTATGAAATGAAGAGTATAACTCTTACTCTGGGGAATAATTTAATACATATTTGTGGGAAAATATATTTAAAAATGTTTTATATTCTGATGATGTTTAGGCCAGCAGAGAAGGCCTTGCAGGCCCTGACGGCCCTGTTCGGCCATCGCTCATTCATATATCTTTATGTACATATTCTTATTAATTCCTTTACACCTGTATAAGGTTGTTGTTGTGAAATTGTTAGATTACTTGTTAGATATTACTGCATGGTCGGGAAACTAGAAGCACAAGCATTTCGCTACACTCGCATTAACATCTGCTAACCATGTGTATGTGACAAATAAAATTTTATTTGTTGACCAAATTCGACACTCTCATTGACCTCTACCAGTGCTTCTCAATTATTTTCTGTTACGCTCCCCCTAGGAAGAAGTAAACATTTCGCGCCCCCCAACTCTCCGCCGCTGTAACGGCTGTCCTCCTCTTCTTCATCCGAAGAGGAGCAGGGATTGAACCAAGGCGCAGCGAAGTTTGAACACATAATGAATTTAATGACAAGACGTAAAACGAACACGAACTACACTTGAAATGATACAAAATAACAAACGACGTAGACTGACCTAAACATGAGAACTTACATAAACACGAAGAACGCACGAATAGGAAAACAGACTACATAAACCGAACAAACCGTATACAGTTCCGTATGGTGCAGACATAACACAAACACGGAAGACAATCACCCACAACGAACACTGTGACAACGCCTACCTAAATATGACTCTTAATTAGAGGAACGCCAAACACCTGCCTCTAATTAAGAGCCATACCAGGCAACCCAAAACCAACACAGAAACAGAAAACATAGAATGCCCACCCAACCTCACGTCCTGACCAACTAACACACATAACAACTAACATAAATAGGTCAGGAACGTGACATTACCCCCCCCATAAGGTGCGAACTCCGGACGCACCAGCACAAAGTCTAGGGGAGGGTCTGGGTGGGCATCTAACCACGGTGGTGGCTCAGGCTCCGGGCGAGGTCCCCACCCCACCATAATCCATCCTAGCTTCCTAGCTCTAAGAATGTCCACCCTCTTTTTACCCCCACAAAATCCTCTTAATAACCTCACTAATAAGGACAGCACCGGGACAGAGAGATAAATCAAGACAGAGGGATAGATAAGAATATAGAGGTAGATCAAGATAGAGAGGGAGATCAGGATAGAGGGGCAACTCCGGACTGAAAGGCAGCTCCGGACAGAGAGACAGCTCTGGACTGATGGGCAGTTCTGGGTATCTAGCCGTTTCAGGCTGAAGGGCAGCTCATGGCTGACTGACGAATCTCGACGCTCATGGCTGGCTGACGGCTCTCGACGCTCATGGCAGGCTGACGGCTCTCGACGCTCATGGCAGGCTGATGGCTCTCGAAGCTCATGGCAGGCTGACGGCTCTCGACGCTCATGGCAGGCTGACGGCTCTCGACGCTCATGGCGCTCTGACGGCTCTGGCTGCTCATGGCGCTCTGACGGCTCTGGCTGCTCATGGCTCTCTGACGGCTCTGGCTGCTCATGGCTCTCTGACGGCTCTGGCTGCTCATGGCTCGCTGGCGGCTCTGGCAGATCCTGTCTGGTTGGCGGCTCTGGCAGATCCTGTCTGGTTGGCGGCTCTGGCAGATCCTGTCTGGTTGGCGGCTCTGGCAGATCCTGTCTGGTTGGCGGCTCTGGCAGATCCTGTCTGGCTGACGGCTCTAGCGGCTCCTGTCTGGCTGACGGCTCTAGCGGCTCCTGTCTGGCGGATGGCTCTGTAGGCTCATGGCAGACGGGCGGCTTTGCAGGCTCATGGCAGACGGGCGGCTTTGCAGGCTCATGGCAGACGGATGGCTCAGACGGCGCTGGGGAGACGGATGGCTCAGATGGCGCTGGGGAGACGGATGGCTCAGATGGCGCTGGGGAGACGGATGGCTCAGATGGCGCTGGGGAGACGGATGGCTCAGATGGCGCTGGGGAGACGGATGGCTCTGGCCGGATATGGTGCACTGTAGACCTGGTGCGTGGTGCCGGAACTGGAGGCACCGTGCTAATGATAAGCACCTTCCTACTAGTGCGGGGAGCAGGGACAGGGCACACTGTATTCTCAAAGCCCACTCTATAACTGATGCGTGGTACCGGCACTGGTGACGCCGGGCTGAGGACAAGCACATCAGGATTAGTAGGGGGAGAAGATACAGTTTGTACAGGGCTCTGGAGACGCACTGGTAGCTTAGTGCGTGGGGCCGGAACTGGAGGCACCGGGCTAGATACACGCACTACAGGGAGAGTGCGTGGAGGAGGAACAGGGCTCAGGATACGCACTGGTATCCTAGTGCGTAGTGTAGACACTGTAGGTACTAGGCTGGGGCGGGGAGGTGGTGCCGGAAATACCGGACCGTGGAGACGTACTGGCACTCTTGAGCATTGAGCCTGCCCAACCTTACCTGGTTGAATGCTCCCGGTTGCCCGACCAGTGCGGGGAGGTGGAATAACCCGCACCGGCCTATGTAGGCGAACCGGGGAAACCATGCGTAAGGCAGGTGCCATGTATGCCGGCCCGAGGAGACGCACTGGAGACCAGACGCGTTGAGCCGGCCTCATGACACCTGGCTCAATACCCAATCTAGCCCTACCAGTGCGGGGAGGTGGAATAACCCGCACTGGGCTATGCACTCGTACAGGAGACACCGTGCGCTCTACTGCGTAACACGGCGCCTGCCCGTACTCCCGCTCTCCACGGTAAGCCTGGGAAGTGGGCGCAGGTCTCCTACCTGCCCTTGGCCCACTACCTCTTAGCCCCCCCCCAAGAAATTTTTGGGAATTACTTACGGGCTTTTTTGGCTTCCGTGCCAGACGCGTTCCCTCATAGCTCCGGTTCCTCTCTCCGGTAGCCTCTGCTCTCCTCCGTGCCTCCAGCTCAGCTTTGGGACGGCGATATTCTCCCTGCTGTGCCCATGGACCTCTCCCGTCCAATATTTCCTCCCAAGTCCAGAAATCCTTGTTGCCCTGTCGAGCTTTCCCTTGCCTCCGCTGCTTGGCTCTGGAGTGGTGGGTGATTCTGTAACGGCTGTCCTCCTCTTCTTCATCCGAAGAGGAGCAGGGATTGAACCAAGGCGCAGCGAAGTTTGAACACATAATGAATTTAATGACAAGACGTAAAACGAACACGAACTACACTTGAAATGATACAAAATAACAAACGACGTAGACTGACCTAAACATGAGAACTTACATAAACACGAAGAACGCACGAATAGGAAAACAGACTACATAAACCGAACAAACCGTATACAGTTCCTTATGGTGCAGACATAACACAAACACGGAAGACAATCACCCACAACGAACACTGTGACAACGCCTACCTAAATATGACTCTTAATTAGAGGAACGCCAAACACCTGCCTCTAATTAAGAGCCATACCAGGCAACCCAAAACCAACACAGAAACAGAAAACATAGAATGCCCACCCAACCTCACGTCCTGACCAACTAACACACATAACAACTAACATAAATAGGTCAGGAACGTGACAGCCGCGACTGTAAATAGTATAATTAGTCTAAAAAATTGTTATAAGTACACCTCTGCATAACATTGTATCCTTATTAACATTAAAGAAATAAAAAAAAAAGAAAAAAGAAAGAAACATAGATCAACTTACAACAAAGAATAACTTTATTAACATTGTTTTTTAGTCTGTAACAGAAAAGACTTCAAGTGCATCAATTTGCCTGAAATGTTTTTAAAAATTCAAGCCTTATTTAAACTGTAATTTTTTTTGACCATTTGATACTGAAAACTAAAATAAAATCAATAAATAATAATACATTCAAATTGATCAGCAACATTAACTCAGGAGCACAATATGTGAAACACTTTGACCTATAAAACAAAAACGAATAAAACAATTTGTGCTGATTTTTTCAAATCAAAATGAGGAAGTCAGGATTAATGGCTACAATGAGCATGTTTTGCAGAGCACAGCTTTTCGAAGCGGGGTTTGAAGCATGATACTGCAACTCTCAGCTCCTGCTCAATGTTTAGCTGGGACCTGTACTTGGTCTTCAGTGCAGCAACAGCAGAGAAGCCAGTCTCACAAAGATAAAATGTTGCAAAAGGAAGAAGAATGCCCATGGCCCTCTGCCCTAAGAGTGGAAACTGCCTCTCTACACTCAGCCAGAATTCACTCAGTGTCTGTGATGTGAACCTCAGTCTCAATGTGGAGTCAGACGTCATACCAATGAACTGGTCCTCCTCTGCAGAGCTGAAACCAGTTGGAGCTGGTGCATTGAAAGGATCTCTCACCCAGTCATATTGGGAACTGTTTTCAGGGAAGTACTTTTTAAAGAATCACATCAGTGATGAAATATGCTCCTTAATATATGGAATCACTGAGGTGGCATCATAGTCAGTAGTGTCAACAAATTCATGCAGGTTCTCGAATGAATCAGTATTTCCTGATTTCCTGATCAGTATTTTATTTTTGCAGCACTTGCGTCATCCAGCATGACAGAGACCATGTCTAATGCTGCAGGCAGTATCAGCTCCTCTGCTATGGAGTTTTTTTGTTGTTGCACTGAGCAATTTGGTACGCCACCTTATTTGATGTTAACAGTGCTCGCTGGTTTACTGAAGTAGCATTCACAAAGCGGGATGAATATTGGCAATATTCGGCACGTTTTCGCTGAAAAAACTCAAGCGGCTGATCAGCGTGATTGGGGTGTAATGTCTTTAAGTGAAGCCTTAATTTATTTGGCTTCATGCTGTCCGCTGCCAACATTTTTAGACACAGTAAACATACCGGTCTTTCCTCGTCTCCCACCGTAGTCACAGTGAAGCCAAGCGCTACATACGCGTCGTCGTATTTCGGGAGACTTACGTTTGTCTCATTATCTCCGTCTCTCTCCGCCTTTCTTTTCATCCCTGTTAATATTTTCCCATGGTGTCTCTTAAGGGTTTGTTATCTGCACTTCATATCTCCTGCTCTGTGCTGTGTGCTCTTGTTCCGTGCAAAAAAAACCTGCTCCCTGCGGCAAAAAAAAGCATTTTCCCCGGGGTCACACGCCCCCCCCCAAGGGGGGCGCGCCCCACTATTTGAGAAGGACTGACTCTATACCAACACTCCTTGCTTGGTGGGCAAAACAACGAAAAAACGCCACCTGCTGGAGGGAAACAGATTTCCTGCCGATTTTGGCCTTTCTCTTCCTCTCTTACTTTCACTTTGACGGCTACTTTTACTTTTATATTCTAGTAGGATATATCTACGCCTTGAATTAGACAGCGACATTTAGAAAACGCTTTGCTGCTGAACAAAAAATGCATACCCTAGTCTTTCTGCATGCCTTTGCACTAGGTAAGTTCAAATTTCATGTTAGGGCTAACAAGTCTTTATGTCCTCCCTTACAAAAAAATATTGCAGTTTTGAAACTGCAGTAACTTCAGTCGACTGTGGTGTTTTTACGCAGTAATTGCAAAATAACAGTGTACTGCAGTTGAATTGCAGTTGTACTGCACTCTAACTGCAGTTATATTGCAAATTTACTGCAGTAAAAAAAAAAGGTTATTTTGGATGCAGATTTGTATTAGTCTATAAATAAATCTCTTTGCCAAAATTCGTCATCTCTCCCATGTCTTATTCGTCTAGTACTTTTTAAAGTGTAAGGATAATAATTTAGCCATAGTTGTTCTGAAATGTTTATTGCTTGCCAACATTTTACTCCTATGTTTAATATAATGCACATACATTAATTATTCATTTTGGTTGCCTATCCTGACGTGAAGTTTGTTCTGTAGAAAGTATTTGACCATAGTCACAAAATTAATGAAATTATAAGGGGGGAAAATTCTGACTGGGGGGAGATTTTCGGAACAACATTTGTTCGCTCATTATAGGCAGGATTAGGCGGATTGATGAGGGCGACATTTTCAGAGCTAAACTGACCAAAACACACCTCCAACAACACATAAAACCTCACATAATTATGAGACACCACATTAAAATAGAGACACCAAACCATCTTCCACATGTTCAGGCTATCCTAACTTCCAATTCTTAAAAACTCCACATATTACTATACACATTTGCATAAAGTAGCACTAAATCACTCACGAACAGTAACTCTTGAACCATTCATGCTAGATACACCAAACCAACTTTCACAGGTTTAGGCTATCCTAACTTCAAATTCTTAGAAGTGGTTAACAACTATAACTATATAAATTAGCATAAAACAACTCACCAACAGTAACTCTTGAACCATTCATGCTAGATACACCAAACCAACTTTCACAGGTTTAGGCTATCCTAACTTCAAATTCTTAGAAGTGGTTAACAACTATAACTATATAAATTAGCATAAAACAACTCACCAACAGTAACTCTTGAACCATTCAAACTAGACACACCAAACCAATCAATACACTTTTACAGCTACCTACTTTTTCAACTATAACCAGTCATTACCATTACTACTGCTGTCAGTACCACTACACTAACTTATTTCAAAACCATAGTTTAAAACAAGTTAGCAAGCACACCACATTTTCTTCAGGAAATGTACATTTTCAGTATTGTAGATTACCTTTGTCTAGCCACTTAATCATATCAATCTTCATCCACTCTTTCTTCCATCTACAGATAGCAGAACTTATAACTTTTATGATTCCCAGACAATTTAACCTCAGGTTTGTCTCCTGCTGTCTAAGTTAATTTTAGCAATTGAACCATGGAATTTGATTTGACTACTAGACTATCTGCCTTTTGCTGTTTTTCTGGAGATCTTTGGCTGCTCACACATAAGTGTCTCATACTAGTGATTTACGATCTGTGATGTCCTCAGTCCTCATTGTTATCATCATTATTGAAACTACAGCACTGGCTCCAGACCAGCTGTCAGGGGCATAAAGTAACCTCACACCCTCTTCTTCCAGCTGGGTGAGGAGCCCTCTAATAAGGAGTCTGGTCTATTGATGAAGAGGCTATCACCTAACAGCACCACCCTATGGTACGCAGGCCTGGAACGTAAAGTGGAACTTTTGGCTGATGATTCTTTCGATATCTTGCTGCCCAATGTAACGGCTGTTGATAGCGGGAGGTACAAGTGTCTCCTGGCAGCACCTGTAGGAGAGCAGAACCAGCAGGGCCAGGTTCACCTCAGAGTGACAGGTGAGTGTGTTCTATTCTCATTGTGTGCTTGTTTTGGTATGTAAACAAACTGTATATTGCATGTGGATGTTTTAAATTGGACCCCCAGAGAGTTCCTCTGTGCTGATATATACTCTTTGAAAGTTTCCAGTGGTGCTCAAGGATTTGTGTATTATTTTTTCATTTGCAGGTTGCCTTTACAATAAGTCCACAGACCAATCAGAAAGCAATACCATCCTAGTTCTTTCCATTGTGGGGCTTGTGGCAGCATTGCTGATATTCACCATCAGCTATGTGAGTTGTCCACTATCCTCTCATTCAGTGGTGATAGTTTCAATGTATTTCATTTAAGGTTTTTTATTTTATTTACAAAAAAAATATTATTTTTACCATAGGTAACCGTTATGAATATGTTACCACCAAGGATCAAGAAGAATCCACAAGAACAACTTCTAGATGCACCCTTTGAGAAGAAGGATTTCATGTTGATCTACACACTGGGGCCAAACTGGTCAGGACAGGCTTCCAAAAAACATGTCTGTGTGTGAGACCCTGTTCTGCTAGTTTGGGCACATTGTATACTTGAATGAGGAAAGGCAGAGAAAGAGTAGTGCACTTTTGAAGCTGAGTAAGGAGCCAAAGAGCTTACACAGAATGAAAGTTAAAGTGAGAGCTTAGTCTTTAAAATAAAAGAGAGACCACGGCTCCCCACCCATTATAGAATCATTAAGTTAGTAAGTGGTGGCTAAAATAAGAGAGGTAATTATGACAAAAAAATAATAGGGTGTGAGAGAGATTAAAGTAGATGTCACACGTCAAAATTTGATGGATGACCCTATGTGAGCCTATGTGACCGCTATGTGAACCTAAGGGGCTGCCTGTCAGGACATTCTGATGGTTAGGTGGGGGTCTTTGGGTAAGGGTCCAGTTGTCAGGTCAACCGGTAATGATTTATGACCCCAGCCTGATTTATGACCCTATGTAATGATTTATGACCCTATGTCCTGTTGTAGCAGGCATGCCCATATTTGGGCTTCCGGTCAGGACATCCTGGCCGGGGTGGGGGTCTTTGGGGTAAGTGTCAAGCTGTCAATGTCGTAAATCAAAAAAAGATCATGATTTATGACCCTATGTAGTGATTGATGCCCCAATGGTTTGTAGAAGGGGGGCATGCCCATATTTGGGCTTCCGGTCAGGACATCTTGATGTTTAGGGGGGCTTTTTGGGTAAGTGACCAGGTGTCATGTCAAACTGTTCCTGGATGTCTAGTGTTGGGGGTTGTTAATGAACATTTCAAAGAGGCTGGCTTTGCAGAAGCCTTATAAAGCCCCAAAACAATGCATGTTTAAGATTGTACAAGATAAACCCCTTGAATATTAAACAAAAATGACACATATGCCAATTTATGGTATGTTATGCTCGGCTTGTCATGAACCCAGTGAACAAAGCATTGAGGAAGTTCTGTGTGAAGCTCCAGAATGTTTTAAAGGATTTTTGGGTACGAGTGAGGGCCACATGTCTTACATATTCCAGCCGGAGGATTCTACGGTAAAGATCTTCAACGCCAGTGGCCCCAAACCCGTTTATCCGGCAAAACCTGGGAGTTTTTCTCCTGCTCTGGGCATGAGAGAATGGCTAAACATCAGGCTGGCTCTTTGTAAAATTGAACAGGTCCTGAGTGGCACAGCTGTGCCTGGCTATGCGTTGGAAGAACAGGTCTTCGGACGCAGTGATCTCAAGGCTCTAAGAATTGCTTCAATGGACTATAACCCTGACAACAAAGTGACAATTTTAGCCTGTGAAGTTTATGATGCGGGTAATGCTACAAAGTCTGTCAATTCTCCAGTAGCATCCAGAGCATGCAAAGATGTCAACTTTTTTATTCCTGTGTTTAGTTTTAAATGGGTGGATTATCCAATTTTCATAACACTTATGAATGAGCTGGACATTCTCTTCAAAAATCGCGAACAGTTAAGGCGCTGGCCTCGACTTTTCTTGAGACATAACCAGGACCAAAAGGCCCGACGTAGGATGTACCCCCGGAGTGAAAACTTACCCAGTGTTGATGAGCCTGCAAAGAGATCCCGGCATTTTGATGACCAACTGGACACTGACAATGGGGGGTGGTTGCATCAGATCCCTGGATCTGTAAGAAAGGCTTCGTAAAATACCTTAAGAATGTAACGCTATAAAATGTATGTACTAAATATTTTGAATGAAATAAATGGTTTTAAAAGCAGAATCTCACCACGTTATGAACTCTCGCGTTTGTTCACTCTTAGCGCAGTCTGTCCCTGAGAAAAAACTTGCGCAATGTGCGCGCGTATGTGCGTGCGTGTGCTGTAGTGGCTGTGTGTGTGTGTGTGTGTGTGTGTGTTTCAAAAACAGAAAAAGGGGGCGAGGTGTTTGTAAAAAAAAAATACCCTTGCATCTGCGCTTAAGGCTCTCTATGCATTGGGGTCGTTTGAAACCAAGGTTTACACTATCTGGCAAAACAGATGCCTAAAAGTCATTCAGCCCAGCGATGTCGAGACCTCCCCACCCCAGCATCTAGATGCTAGCCTCCGGAAATTTTAGAATATCAAAAGATACCTAATGTTTAGACACCCCCCCAATACCCTATGTTTGAACCAAATGGCCGGTGTTTGAACCACATGCCTTAGGCTTCAAAGATAACTTTGAGGCGGTTTTAGCGCGAAAAAATACGACACCACTAGAGTCAGACGGCTACAAAAGCTAAGCAAAACAGGTCCCCTGTTAGCTTCGTTTTAGCGCATTTACCCTACAGCATTCCCCCAGGAATAGTTATCGGACGGACCCCGTTAAAAAAGATAATCTGGGAAAAAACCTCCTCATGGATATTTCTGAAGGTTAGTTCTTGAAATAAATATTTACATATGCTATATATTAGATTTGTTTGTTCTTGGGAATTGTTTGAAAACGTTGTATGTTATAGAAATATTAAACAGGCCTTAGGGCCCGGATTCTTAACGTATAAAATGTCAATATTAGCTAAAATGATTAGAGCTTTAATATTATCTAATGTTTTTTTAGATTCTCAAACCTTCACTCAGATTCTCCGAGATATAACTGAACTCGAACCGGCCGTAGGGTCTCCGGAACAAATTGCTTACATCCCAACGCCGACCCTGAATTGTAGTAAGTAAGATCCAAGAATTCCGTAAGAATATTTATACCTTAAAAACAAAAAGTGTCGGCATCTTATATTAAAAGTTATTTTATGTGTTTACAGCGGAAATACATCCTAGAACGGGTGCCATAGGGAGTCTACACGGTTTCTGTGAAGGATATGCCTACGAGACAATTTTGCCCTACTCCCAGGATGTATTTACACACAAGCCGCAAACAGAGACTTTAAACGGCCTGTCAACTCCCCTGACCCAGGACCGTTGGACGCCCCCTATTAAACACCAACGGACAATCAGGGCCCAGATCCACAGGTCCGCTTCACCCGAACAATACTACTGGGAGGGTATTCACGAGACAGCGTTACAAGGACAAGGTATGAATCAATTATCATTTATATATATATTTTATTTTTATGCCTGAATATGTTTAAACATGGACTAATGCTGTTTTGTTTTTTTAAATTTCAGGCTCACAAGCTACAGACCAGGCAGATGCTATAATTAGGGTTGCCCAAAGACATGTTCCCGAGTTCTCAGAGCTTCTTCAGAACAGCCCTCTTCAAAAAAGCCGAGGTATTTAATTAATGTATTGTTAATATATAGGCTTATATCTGAAATGTATTTTACATTTTTATCAAACATATTTTAGGGTTAATAACCTATTTTTCTGTATGTATTATTTTTAATGCAGACTCCTCGCCGGCTTATAAAGACATCCAAGAAGCTACACATCTAGATCCCGAGGAGGCGCCAAAGACCCCAGTCAACAGAACAGCGAAGCCTGATGATTTCAAAGTTTTAAATGACATTTCTGAGGTAGACGATTTGATGTTCTGTGAAGTGGCCAACCTTATTGAAGCGGCCAATTCTGGTGGGGCAACAGCCTCTTGTGAAATAGACCAAGCCGTGCTTTTCAAGGCTTTTACACAGGGTTTAAAATCACGAAAGGCTTTACTTCAACGTCGTATGGGTATTCTATTCGAACATCAATACAATCAGGATGTGTCATTCTGGCGTAGAGAGCTTCCCCGCATGTTAAACAACAGTAGGGTTAAAACAAGCAAATACCTCCGTTAAAAAACACATATGTAAAAAAACACAAGCACACACATCCTTAAGTAGAGAAATGGCGCCCCCTATAGACCTAAGCGAGACAATTGAAACCCTCTTAGCGGAAATCCCTACAGAGCTCCAAGATATAATTAACCATATGAATGATTCTGGGCTAATTGACATAGGGGCTATAGATGAAAACCTATTATCCCAGATTCCCTCCGAACTCATTGAAATTATTACACGTATGAATGAGTCAGGGTCTGCCGATGAAAACAGGTTATCACAGATACCCGAATCAATCATATCTTTAATTACCCAGATGAACGAGAGCCCTAGGTTTAATTCTGCACCCCCTACACCTCTAAGCCATCCTTTAACACCCATGTTCGAAGAGGAAACCCAATACGATGTTTTTGAACAGCTGAACAAATGTCTATCAAATCTGGAGCGGGAAGGTCTTGATCACAATGTACAGAACGAGAGCCCTAGGTTTAATTCTGCACCACCTACACCTCTAAGCCAGCCTTTAACACCCATGTCTGAAGAGTCTGAAACCCAATACGATGTTTTTGAACAGTTGGACAATTGTCTAGCAAATCAGGATGGGGATGGTCTTGATCGCAGTGAACATGTTTTGTATCGAAATAAATTCCACAATATTGAGGTTCGACAGTTTTTCAATTTCGCATGGGGGGGTCAGATTCGGGAATATGCTGTGTTTTACGTAATGCTTATGGACACTTTGAATGAACTGGTAGATAGAGTTAGAGCTTATAGCCAACCAAGGGATACCTTACAGTTGGAAATTTTTGGAGACAGTCTGCAGAGCCGTGTGTCGCTTATTTTAAATAGGGGTGAAGCAGATCTTGAACAATTTGTTAACCTGCTAGAACGCCTTGTTCAGTCAAATTTAAACGTGCTAGCAGATAGGACCCTCGAACTTGTAGTACAATTAGTCCGGCCACCACAAGGGGGCGGCGGGCAGAGACGTAAACTCGATAGCCTGATGCAGTCCGAAATCATAAGCAATAAAAAGGCCTACCTCATATTCGTTCACAATCATGGTAATAAGCTATGCTTTGCCATAGGTTTGGCCCACTTACTCAGCCCAGGATGTACAGAGCGCGAAGCGTTACAGAAAGCTCAAGAGCTACAAAAGGCTGTGGGTTTAGGTATACAGGAGGCTGTGGCTTTCTCCGACATAGGCAAATTTGAAAACTTTCTGAATATCAAGATTGTGGTTTTGTACCACAGTAGAGCTAATGACGCTCTCTTGAAGTTCCAAAATATACAAGAGCCACACCCTAAGACTATGTACTTTTATGTGCAAAATGAGCATTACTATGCCGTAACTAACATCACAGCATTTTTAGGCGCCCCATATGTCTGTCCAGCCTGTCATACCGGCTACACCCGCAAGGGTGGGCACTCGTGCCGTTATAACTGTTCAGTATGTCTGGATAAACATTGCCCTATGCAACCGCTAAACTTGACACCCTGTGAGGATTGTCACCGCACATGTCGTTCGGCCTACTGTTACGAAAAACACAAAACTGAAACATGGCACCCCAAGGCCTGTAAATCTGTAAGCAGTTGTGACATTAACAAGAAATGTCCAAAATGTCATTGCAATTACAACCTTAAAATAGACAGCCCTAAACCCCATGTTTGTGGTATTCTACATTGCCCAATCTGTAAAGGGCCCTTGAAAAGCAGAGACGCAGAACTTGTTCAAGAAGTAACACATGAGTGTTACATTCAGCCCTTGGCTGAAGATGAACATACAGAGAAATATGTTTTTTATGATTTTGAGACAAATCAGCAATCAGGGGTTCACCTGCCTATTTTTGTATCTACCATGACTTTCACCGGTGAAAAGTGGTCGGCCGATGGGCCCGATTGCGCCCGACTCTTTCTAAAACATTTTAGAAAGGCCCAGTACAGAAACTTCACGTTTATAGCTCACAATGCGCGAGCCTATGACTCCTATCTGCTTCTGAACCCTTTGATACAGCAAGGCGTGGCGCCCAGTGTCATTGCTCAAGGGAGTAAAATCTTATGTTTTGTTGACCACGCCTTCAAACAGAGATACATTGACAGCTTAAGCTTCTTACCCATGAGATTGGCTCAAATGCCAGAGGCCTTGGGTTTTGAAAACTCGGTCAAAGGCTATTTCCCCCACTTCTTCACATCTGAGGAGAATCTACATTATATAGGAGCTTATCCAGCCCCCGAAATGTACGGTTGTGATCAAATGTCTCCCAAAGAGCGAGACAGTAAGACATGGAACTTTTGATTTTCATAAAGAGATGGAATCATACTGTGACAATGACGTGGTTATACTACGTGAAGGATGCCTCAGATTCAGAGAAGAGGTAATCAAAGATGCAGGCATTGACCCTTGGAGCTGTACAACTATTGCATCCGCGTGCATGAAAACCTATCGTACACACTATCTAACTCCAGCATCTATAGCTATCCCATCGCCAGACAACTACCGACGACAATTCAAGGCCTACTCTAGTGGCTCCATTCAATGGTTGGAGTACCTAGCCCAGGATAAAAATGTTTTTATACAACATGCTTTGAATCGGGGGGAGAAGGCTTTTGGGCCTTACCATGTAGATGGATACACACAGATTGACGGTGTTGAGACAGTGTATGAGTACAACGGTTGTTTCTTCCACGGTTGTAAATTATGCTTTGTCCCCCAGGCCATGTGTGTCCTAACCCAAAAGACTTTTGGGGAAATGTACCAAGAGTTTCAAGACAAACTGAATTCTTTAAAGGCTACATACGGGTTAAAAGTTGTGGTTTTGTGGGAACACGAATGGACAGCCCTGAAAAAGGCGGATCCTCATGTTCAGGCCTTCCTTACCCAATATGACCCTCCAGAGCCCCTGGAACCGAGACAGGCCTTGTTTGGAGGCAGGACCAATGCTTTGACATTGCGTTATGTAGCTCAACCCGACGAGACAATAGGCTATGTAGATTTTACATCCCTATATCCTCATGTAATGAGTTCCTCATGCTATCCTATAGGGCATCCTGAAATTATTCACAGCGACTTTGACGAACCCCAAAATTATTTTGGTTTAATCAAAGCGACTGTCTACCCTCCTAGGGGGCTGTTTATACCTGTGTTGCCTTACAAGGGGTCTAAAGGAAAACTTTTCTTTCCCCTTTGTCGCACATGCTGTGAACACAACAACCAGGAAAACCCATGTGATCACTCAGATCAAGAAAGAGCCCTGACCGGTGTCTGGGTCACCGTTGAATTCTCTAAGGCTTTGGAGAAGGGGTATCGTGTGGCCAAAATCTTTGAAGTGTGGAACTTTTCCAGGAAATCAGACACACTTTTTAAAGAGTACATCAAGACCTTCTTGAGATGCAAGCAGATGGCTTCAGGCTATCCAGCATCGGTCACAGATCAAGAAAGTAAAGAGAAGTACATTCAAGACTACCATGACAGAGAAGGCATACTTCTTGACCCTGACAGAATACAGGTCAACAAAACCAAAAGAAATGTTTCGAAATTGTACTTGAACTCCCTTTGGGGGAAGTTAGCGCAGAGAAGCAATATGCTAACAACTTCGATCATTAAAGATCCGGAAGAATTTTTGGAATTTGTTTTTTCGGACCAATACGAAATTTCACATTTTTCATTCTTGAGTCAAGACATTGCCCTGGTGCAATGGCGGCGCAACCCAAAGTGGGTTCTACCCCCAGGTAATGTAAATGTGTTTCTTGCAGCATTTACCACAGCCTATGCCCGACTTGAACTGTACACCCTCATGGAACAGCTTCAGCGGCGGGTTCTTTACCACGACACAGACTCTGTGGTCTATGTAAGCAAGCCGGGGGATTGGAACCCCCCACTTAGCAACTATCTTGGGGGTTTAACTAGTGAACTCGCCGAGGGTGACCATATCACAGAATGGTCCTCATGTGGGCCCAAAAGCTATGCTTTTAGGACTAAAGACAATCACGTGGTGTTGAAAGCCAAAGGCGTGACTCAAAACTACGAAAATGCCCCGCGTGTAAACTTGGAATCAATCACGCGCTTGGTCGAGGGGTTCGTAAATGACAAGAATAGTGACTTGGAGATTTTGACCTCCTACAACAAAATAGTGAGGGATAAAAAGGGGTTCCATCTAAGAAACGCCCCACTCACTAAAAGATTCAGGGTAGTCTATGACAAGAGACGGCTATTGCCTGACGGTACCACATTGCCCTTTGGCTACTGACTTAGGCTACAAGCCCCAGTGTGTCTTAAAGCTTAAGATATAATGACGGCTGTCGAGGATTTTGACCCCCGTTTAAAACTACCCTTTTCGGCCTTAATTGCAGGCCCATCAAACAGTGGTAAAACTTTTTTTGTAAAAAGTATTTTAGAGAATTCTGAACATGTGTTATCTCAAAAGCCTGACAATATTGTATGGTGTTATTCCTGTTACCAACCTCTGTATGATGAATTATTGAAGACAATAAAAATCAAGTTTGTTGAAGGAATACCCGATTCTCTGTCTGATGATCAACTTCTCCCCCCACATATACACAATCTGCTTGTTTTGGACGATATGCTATTTGCTGGTAGCGAACATCCAGAAATTGCAAGAGCTTTTACCCAATATACTCATCATAGAAACCTGTCCGTGCTTTACTTGGTCCAGAATGTGTTTCACCAAGGTAAAAATAGCCGTACCATTAGCTTGAATGCCAACTACATGGTATTGTTTAAAAATCCTAGAGACAAACTGCAAATTAGCACTCTAGCTCAGCAGATGTACCCTGGAAGGAAATCATACTTTATGGAGAGCTATGAGGACACTACCAAAGAGCCATTTTCTTATTTAATCGTGGATTTAAAAGCAAATACTCCAGAACACCTTAGGCTACGTACAGGTCTGTTTCCGTGGGAGCGGCCTGCTGCATACCTTCCTAAAAAGTAAACGCTATGTCTCTGCGTTTAAAAAGAAACCTGCCCCTCTTGACAAGGCTAGTTGGGTCTACAGCTAAAGGACGGAAGGCCATCTTGGGTAGTTGTTCTTCAGATCTCATATTAGCCTTATGTGAGATTGCTTTGAATCTTCTCAAAGGACGCATTCCACTCACCCTGAACCAATTGAAAAAATTAAAGAGACAAAAGACCGCGATCAAACTCTTTGCCAATAAAAGGGCCAGTCTTCAAAAGAAAAGACATAGTATACAACAGTCTGGAGGTTTTCTTATACCTTTACTCAGTATAGCCGTGCCCTTCATCACCAGCCTTATTGCGGCCAGACGTGGGGGTTGAACACGCGGTGTGATGGCCACTAAAATGTACTTGGTGCCACAACAAGAGTTGGATAGACTTAAAAATCAAATGCAGGGTCCTGAAAATATCAGACAAACAGCTGAAAATGATTTGGATACGGCCATGAAGGATGTTTTGAACCGAAAAGGATTGAACCCTTATGATAAGATCCAAAAATACACAAACCTAATGCAAAGATATTTGACTCTGGTAAAGCAAGGGGAGAGAGAGACCAACCATTTAACACTTTCCCTACCGGACCCTTTAACAGATGTCGAACCTAACGATAGCCAGGCCCCGGTAAGGCCTGTACCGGCGCTCTTACCTAGTGAAGATCCTATGTCTGGTGAAGCTCAAATGCCTTTTGAAGATAAAGTTATGCATGACCTACTGACACATGTGCCTTTACGTAACCGGAAGAATGTTAAATACATTATGAACAAGATAAAAGACTCAAAGGGATTAGCTGCTTGGAACGATTCTGGAGAGTTTATACTTCAGGGCGCTGTTGTTAGGGGTTCCCATATGGTGGACTTACTTAAAAGTACCACGGCTGCCCACAAGGTTGCTGATGACCGAAGGCCTCCCGGCTGGCGTCAGTTTCTTAAGGCCCTGGCAATCCTGAACATTCCCCTCTCGGGTGTACCCAACCATAAGCTTCGTCAACAGATTCAAGCTTTAAAACAAAAGCCTTCAACGAGATACAGCACCCCTAAAGATGCCCCAACGACACCGCCCCCCTATGAAAGCGATGATGCTAACTCATTTACTCCCATGAACGTCTCAGGACCTTTTCCTAATCCCGATCTCTCGGCGTGGTTAGACTATTGAAAATGACTTTTGAATGAGTATGATTAAATTCAATAAAATGTTTTATTTGAAAAATAAGCAATTTAACATTTGTGGCATTCTTGAAACATATGACGTGAGCATACGCCTTGATTACGCTTTCTTAAACGACACACATTTGAACACTTTTGATATTTTCTAACAAAACAAGATACAAAGTTATCATTACTTCTTAAATCATCCTTATAAAGAAACATAACATCTTCAAAAGAAACTCCCCGGGCTCTTTGGCACAGGTAAAATACACAGTGGTGACCGCATGTAGTGGAAAGGTTATCTTGCACTTGTTTGATGCTGTAGTAGATCTTTGAACCGTTTAGGGTCAAAAAATCTTTAATAGATTTAGGGAAATGTGAAAAACCGGGGGGAAAGCCATAGGAATCAAAAAAAGTTGAGATTTTTCTTCCACCTTCCTGTTCTAATGTCATAGCTAGCCAATGTTCACCAGGCATGTGTTTAGGATGGGTATTGACAATAAACATTGCAGGCCTCTCAGGCCATATCTCAATAGGTAATTCATCACAAGCCATCACTCCACAAAATTGTTTTCCAATCAAGCGGCTCATGAGCCCTTCCAACTCTTGGGTATTCATGTCTTTGCTCAAAGGTCCTTAATAATAATCCACTAAGACCTGTCTTCGGGCATTCACTTCCAAGATTGAATCAGAGCATGCGTAAACAATCATGCTAACTGTACAGGTTAAAGGTGTACGGAAACGCATTTCCAGCCTGAGGTTACCTTGGGACATCACAGACAGATTTCCTGAGGTGTCATCATCAGGTGATAAATTGAAAGCATACAAAGTGTAACCCTCTGCAAAATCATTTCTGTCAATAGGCAAAGAGAGATCTTTTAGATGCCTCCCTGTGGCCAGGAATAGATTGTAAAATTCTCGCACAGATATGTTGTTGTTAAATTGGGGTTGGAAAGCCTTAGCAGGAACCTGGCGTCCGTCCTGACAGAGAGCTACATACTCTGCATTGAAGTGTTGAAAATTAAAGTTTTTTTTATCTAAACTCCCCGTATTAGAGGCGTGATCAACCAGACCTATAACCACATATCTAGGTAAAGGGCCTAGAAATAGGTTTTCTTGACTACAGATTCTACTGCCCACAGGTATGCTAAAGGTTTTCATGGTAATTCTTTGGAGAGGGTAAAGGGCATTTCCTTTCATCAAAGCATGTGAGTGACCCAGGCGTACTGCCGGAGATACAGACACTTTTTTAATAAAAAGGGTGGCCCCCAACACTTTCAAACTAAAATCCCCGTCTTGGGGGGACATCAGGCAAAACTCATCCTTGGCCCTGGTTAATTTTAATCTTAAATCAACAGAATTTAAGAGCAACCGTTCTTGAAAGAAAATGTCAGAGTGTATAGGGCCTAGCAAATGAAACTCTCGAGATTCGGCGCAGTAGCGAGCGCGTGCCGCCAGGCCTTTGTTTGCCCCGGTGGAAGGGTCTGTCGATTCCATAGAGACTCCTGCAGTATCCTTGCTAAACAACCCGGCGCTAAATTGTGTTTTGAGAGTGTCTTCGGAGTAGTTTAGCAAACACTCCATGATGGCTCTATATGGGTATGTGGCGCTGCTTTGACTGATTAGGCGTTCACCCAAAGTCACATCCACTTGGGAGAAGATGGTGGCCAAGGGGTAATTAATGAGACTCACTTTGGCATCGCCTGCAATATTAGACCCATCTCTTTTGGTCACTTTTAGACGTAAATGCACCAAGGTGTTGTTGAGGTCCAGATAGTTGTCACCGTGGCCTGGTATGAAAAATTCGATAGGCCCGTTATCTGTAATAGCCGAGAGGGGGGCTATCTCCACATAACTGGACCTGTCTATTGAATGCTGCGTTAACGGTGCCGTGAAAAGATCGAGTTCTGTCTTTATAGCTTCAGAGGACATTCGGTGTAAAAGAGCCATGTCACTTATTCTTTTAGAAAATACTTCCTAGTATTCTTTTTGGTCCAGACCTCCTCACTTTACCACGTCTTTGACTTACTGAGGTTCTTTTAACAGTTAACCTCCGCTTTTTAGGTGCAGGCCTGCGTCTTAAACCTGGGGGTCTCTTTTTTGGCCTTCGAGACAATATCATAAGACCCGAGCCTTCTTGATGCTCCACCTCTGGTGACGCTCTGCGGGTCATAGCATTTGCTACAACCTCACTTACTATATTTTTAGCCGCGGATTTTAAGTGTGGTTTGGCTATGCTGAAGCCTCTCTTCATAAACGGTAAAACCATCCTAAAGAGGTTACGAAATATACCCCCTATCCCCGCACCATACATTGTCGGTGCTCCATGATATCCTGGTAGTCCATTACCAACTTGATCCACATAGTATGAAACATAACGGTTGGGGTCGAGCTGAGGGTGCTCCATAACCCTTTTATTTGGTATTATGTTTATAAATATAATACCAAATATTATATATGTAGAGAGGTTTTGGTGGGTCTAAAGTGTAGTTTTACAATCGTTTTACCATAAGTAAATTCAATGTTTTCGTTCTGATCCGTTTTAAGCTCAACCAGAATGTTTTCAATATATTTCTTGCTGACGGGTACGTAGTGCGGCTTGTCATAATTGACAGTGACGATGTCCCCATCCTTTCCGTCTATATGAACTGTTCTCAGGAGGGGCACACATGTGTCTCCGACCCTTTGATAGGTTATGATGTCGGTATACACAAATATGTTGTAAAAGCCTGCATGGATATCCGCAGGGAATGGGAATAATTTATCTTTCACATACGTCCATTTATTGGGACCCATCCCCAACATGTAGGATAAATTACCGCTGGTCTTTATACCCCCGTTAGCAGGCCCTGAGATTTGTATCCTTTTATGGATTGGATTGTAGAATAGGAATATTTCCATCTTGTTTAGGGTTAGGTGTTCATTCAACTCTGAGACGATCCTGTCGACGGTTCTATAGAAACCTTTTTTAAGCTTAATAAGTTTCGCAGGTTCCGATAACTTTTTGCAATAAAAATCACGGTCCTTATCTTTGATATTATACCAACTATGGGGGTATGTAATCTCGCTGAGACCTACTTCCCAAGCCTCGGATAACTCTATAGGCTTTGGAAAATTGGTTGTATAATTCGAACTCTGATTATTACGATATATATGTGCAGACGCATTACTGGGGAGAGTCAGGTAGAAGCCGCTGTGTTCCATGATGCACTCGTGTGTACACGAGAATGAGGAGCTAGTTATCATGACTGTGGGTTTAAGTTAATCCCCGTTGCCTCCACCACATCATGCTCCAATACCCAACTGTTGAACTTTTGGGGCCAGTTTTTCCAGCGGACCAGCAACCATTTTTTACCCTTTTCTCTCTTCTGATCTAGAATCTCCTCCACGTGAAAGACTTTGTCTTTACCCAACTGGACCTTCTGTAATTCCTTTTCATAAAAAGATCCCTCTATAAGCTCCCCGTCATAATCTTGTAATTTGTAGACAGAGGGTATGCGTGGCAGACATTCTGTAACGGTAAACAACTCCGAGCTAAAGCCTTGTTCGTATTTTTTGTCGAAAACACCCCTCAATTTAGATATACGCACCAAGTCACCCACGTTGAATTTAAAGTTAATTTTTTTCTTACGGCGAACGGGGAACAAACCATACAGATTTTTAAAGACTTGAAAAGAGTTTTCAGAAGACACCTCCGACGGCTTCATCCTTATACTCTTATGATAATTGTTATTGTAACCCGTTACTAAATCCTGAACTATATCGAGATATCGGTGTGTGTTGTGAGCTGTAAAATATCTCCACATCCGCTCCTTCAAAGTTCTATTAAAGCGTTCCACAACCGAAGCTTTCAAATCCGAGCCTGTAGCAAAATGTATTATTTTATACTTATTCATCAGCTTCTGAAATGTTTTATTGAAGAATTCTTTTCCGCCATCAGTCTGCACTTTATTGGGTGCTCCTCCTGCCTTCAAGATCGAGTCAAAGGCCCGGGTTACCTCGGCCCCGCTCTTATTTTTTAAAACCCTTACAAAGGCTACTTTAGAGAAAATATCTATAACCGTTAGCATGTAGCGATTTCCATCATTTTTATCGGCAAGGGCCTGCATGTCGCATAGATCCGCCTGAAATTGGGATAAGGGATGCGTAGAAAAAACTCTATTTCTTGGAAAATGTTTTCTTACAGATTTATGGAGAGTATAGGCATCCTGCTCTGATAACCACTCACTCACTTTAGCATCGCTTAACAGGCTACCTGTTTCTTCGGCTATTGCTCTCTGTAAACGCTCTTTACCACCATAAGACCCTGGGTTAGCGGGATTATAATAAATGTTTTTCAACAGCTGTTCAGCCATCCTTCTTGCCTCTCTGAGGGACAATAACGTTAATGAGCCACTTTCAAATAACGACAACATTTCAGTTTGTGAATTTTTATTTTTTTAACACCAAGTATTACGTATACAACCAATTCAGGATTTGTTGCAAGATACAAGTCCCAGTTTTCTCAACAATCACATCATGCAACACCCTGTATATATGGTTTAGATTTACAGGTTTGTGTCGCTGAATTTTTAAAACACACACGTCGGATATATAAGTATATAAACAACAAATATGATACACGTTCACATTAAATGGGGGTTCAAACAAATAATGCAAAATCTTAGCCAAAGTTACTTCTAGCTCTTCAGACTCATCAAAAATTCTTGATACCATTTGTGTCCATTGCAAACTCCCACCCGTATGTCGTACATGATTCATGATTTGTTCCATTTTCAGCAAACGCTCTACATTAGCCCAGGTATTGTGTGTCGTGTAGAACGATACATTATTCACTTTATTTTCAATAATCTGATGCATAACATTTGTAAGGTCTCTCAAAAGAAAAAATGTATTTATTCGCTCCAACATCGTATACACATAGTTACCCATAGCTTTTACGTCTAAATAACAAAATGTCACTCGGTCTCTTGGGATTTATTGAGCCAGAAAAGCACCACATCAGCCACCACAGCTTCCCGGTATTTGTTGTCGGCCACCAGGGTGTGTCGGATTTCTTTGAGTTTCTCGTGGATGAAAATTGCCTCCTTCAGTTCATGTAGGAAGGCCTCGGTTACCCCGTAAACTCTGGGGATAGACGGCACAAGACCCATAGACTCCAGGGCGCTGACCAGCGATGGTATAAACCTGCGGGACCACAGTCTTTTCACCAGCTCCTCAAAATGATTGAAAAAGTAGTATCTCGGAGGGTCGTATAGGCAAGGATGACGACGCTGGCTGGGGTGATTGATCTCACAGCCGATGCATTTTTCTCTTATATAGTCGCCAATCACCAAGTCTAAAAGTGTAGCTACAGAGGCCTTGATGGTATCCACAAAAATAGTACTGACCACCCCATCAAACACATCCTCAGGCTGGGTACATGTAGGGGGTGTCGCGGGTCTTGCCAGGGGTGAGTAGAGTGTAGGGCTGCGAGGCATTGAGTCCTTAGTTTCGGGGCCCCATGACGTAGCGGAGTCCTCGTAGAAGGTAGGGATATCCATGGTCTATGATGAAATGAAGAACTCCACGCAGCCGCAGGGACGTCCATTCTGTCTTTGTATTTTCACCCTGTGAAATATTCGTCCTGAGGAGTCAGGGGTACCTTCCCAACGGGTCTCGTGCCCCGTGAACACACTATACCCCTTGGTGATAAGGCGCAGTTCAGGACACACAACCTTGCGAAAAACCGACCAGTCTTCAACACCATAGTCCAAGCCTACAGTCTGGTCTGTATATTCTTCTCCTTCAGCGACCGTATAGAGGGTCACTCTACAGGCCACGTAATCAAACCGATACCCCCACAGCTGTCCATTAGACATCAACACTTGATCTTTCAGCGCATTTGATGGAGGTATTTGGCTTCTATACACATTTAAAAAACGTTTTTTTGGAGCATCATATATTGCGGGTTGATACTTGGCCCGTGCTCTATGGACCAACCGAGGACCCGCTTCAGTTGTTACAGTCATCACCGCTTTGCCACCGATCCCAAATTCCATGGTTATTCTTAAGATCTTGTACAGTCTTAAACAGGAATTGTTCTGGGGCTTTATAAGGCTTCTGCAAAGCCAACCTCTTTGAAATGTTCATTAACAACCCCCAACACTAGACATCCAGGAACAGTTTGACATGACACCTGGTCACTTACTTACCCCAAACCCCACCCCCCCCCCCTAAACATCAGGATGTCCTGACCGGAAGCCCAAATATGGGCATGCCCCCCGTTCTACAAACCATTGGGGCATCAATCACTACATAGGGTCATAAATCATGATCTTTTTTTGATTTACGACATTGACAGCTTGACACTTACCCCAAAGACCCCCACCCCGGCCAGGATGTCCTGACCGGAAGCCCAAATATGGGCATGCCTGCTACAACAGGACATAGGGTCATAAATCATTACATAGGGTCATAAATCAGGCTGGGGTCATAAATCATTACCGGTTGACCTGACAACTGGACCCTTACCCAAAGACCCCCACCTAACCATCAGAATGTCCTGACAGGCAGCCCCTTAGGTTCACATAGCGGTCACATAGGCTCACATAGGGTCATCCATCAAATTTTGACGTGTGACATCTACTTTAATCTCTCTGGTGTGTTTTGTTAGAATGCAGTGATAGTGTTCTATTGTAATTAAGGTATAGCCATGCAATATATCATATTCTATTGCAGTGACAGGTGTGTGCCCCTGGTTGTGATGGATCCCTGGGTGTGGACTAAGATTGCAAAATAAATACAGCTTTGGTCTACTCAAAGGCATTTCAATATCTTTTATTTGAACGTTACCGATAGGCATACATCAATTACAAGCTCTTGTTAAGCTTTTTGGTTGGATGCAGTACGGCATGAGCGTCCCCCTTACCAGCCAGGTGTCTATAACACAGCAATGCCTTTTTTTATTAAGGTGGGTGTATCCAGCATAGGTTTCCTTTGCTGGAAAAAGTTAATCACACATAATCTACCATGTTTCAACTGTTTAAAGCAGTGTCTGCATGTTATTTGTAAACTTTTATTAGATACCTTTTTTTAAGTCTTACTATTACATTAATGGTTTGGTGTGCAGGCTATGAAAAAAATGCCTTTGTTGAATGCATCAATGTAGCCTGCCATACATCTGGCTGAGACAAAGGCAAAATAGTGCACAACCAGAAAAAAAAACTTAAAATACGCATACCTTCTAGCTTAACACTCATTAGGCATAGGCAATGGCAGCTACTTACATTTGCTATTCCAGGTGTAGTTGTGTTTACCGAACTTTCTAATACTAATTAATTATCCTTTTTGTTGTACTAGCTACATGTTATGTCATTGTATGTTGGTTATTACATGCTGGCAACAGCAGGATTTTTTGGGGGGGGACTATGTCCACAGTTGAATTTCTCCTCACTGTGCAATATACACTGAACAAAAATATAAACGCAACATGCAACAGTTTCAAAGATTTTACTGAGTTACAGTTCATAGAAGGAAATCAGTCAATTGAGATACATTCATTAGGCCCCAATCTATGGATTTCACATGACTGGGAATACAGACACGCATCTGTTGGGCACAGATTTTTAAAGGTAGGGGCCTGGATCAGAAAAACAGTCAGTGTCTGTTGTGACCACCATTTTCCTCATGCAGCATGACACATCTCCTTTGCATAGAGTTGATCAGACTGTTGATTGTGGCCTGTGGAATGTTCCGCTCCTCTTCAATGGCTATGTGAAGTGGCTGGATATTGGTGGGAACTGGAACACGCTGTTGTAAACGTTCATCCAGAGCACCCCAAACAAGCTCAATGGGTAACATGTCTGTGAGTACGCAGGCCATGAAAGAACTGGGACATTTTCAGCTTCCAGGAATTGTGTACAGCTCCTTGAGACATGGGGCCGTGCATTATCATGCTGAAACATGAGGTGATTGCGGAGGATGAATGGCTCGACAATGGGTCTCAGCATCTAGTCACGGTATCTCTGTGCATTCAAATTGTCATCGATAAAATGTAATTGTTTTTGCTGTCCTTAGCTTATACCTGCCCATACCATAACCCCACCGCCACCATTGGGCACTCTGTTCACAATGTTGACATCAGCTAACCGCTCGCCTACACGACGTCATACGGTACAGTTGAAACCGGGATTAATCCGTAAAGAGCACACTTATCCAGCGTGCCAGTGGCCATTGAAGGTGAGCATTTACCTGCTGAAGTTGGTTACTACACCAACCCTGGTGAGGACGACAAGCACACAGATGAGTTTCCCTGAGACGGTTTCCGACAGTTTGTGCAGAAATTCTTCAGTTGTGCAAACCCACAGTTTCATCAGCTCTCCAGGTGGCTAGTCTCAGACGATCCCGCAGTTGAATAAGCCGGTTTGGAGGTGGTCTGCGGTTGTGAGGCCAGTTGAATGTACTGCCAAATTCTCTAAAACAACGTTGGAGGTGGCTTATAGTAGAGAAATGAACATTAATTTCTCTGGCAACAGCTGTGGTGGACATTCCTGCAGTCAGCATGCCAATTGCACACTCCCTCAAAACTTGAGATATCTGTGGCATTGTGTTGTGTGGCAAAACTGCACATTTTAGAGTGGCTTTTTATTGTCCCCAGCACAAGGTGCACCTGCGTTATAATTATGCTATTTAATCACCTTGATATGCCACACATGTCAGGTGGATGGATTATTTGGCAAAGGAGAAATGCTCACTAAAAGGGATGTAAACAAATTTGTGCACAACATTTTAGAGAAATAAGCTTTTTGAGCATATGGAAAATTCCTGGGATCTTCTATTTCAGCTCATGAAACACGGGACCAACACTTTACATGTTGCATTTCTATCTTATTTCAGTATAAGTAGCTTTTTTAAATGTAACCTTTATTTAACTAGGAAAGTCAGTTATGACCAAATTCTTATTTACAATGACTAGTGCTTGACTTCGATTAAAATAGATGACGGTACTGTTTATATTTAGGTGCAGGAACTGTACAATACCTTTGAGCTAATATTTTATGAGGTGCAGGACCTCATGCAGTAGAAAATCGGAGGTGCTGGTACTCAGTTCTGGTGAGCTCCTGCCCAAGTCAAGCACTGCTTGATACTCAATATATTTGGATAAATTCAACTTCTCACTTGTCCAGGTTAATTTACAATCATGAATTTTAGATATGCAAATAATAAACCAAATTGCCTTTCTTTTAAGTTCGAAGCGTCGACATGAGCAATACAACTACTCCCTGGTGGTCTAGTGGTTAGGATTCGGCGCTCTCACCGCCGCGGCCCGGGTTCGATTCCCGGTCAGGGAACATACTGTTTTCCTTTGCTCTGAACAGCTATTTCTGTACTTTAACAGTTTGCACCAATGTTCTCTTTATAATGCTATGTTAATTTTATATCAGTGTAGGCTGCTGAGGGGAGGACGGCTCATAATAATGTCTGGAATGGAGCAAATGGAATGGCATCAAACTATGTGTTTGATGCATTTGATACCATTCCACTGATTCCGCTTCCAGCCATTACCACGAGCTCCTCCTCCCAAATTAAGGTACCACCAACCTCCTGTGAATTCTGGTTAAACAATAAGGATTGAGCCTTGGGGTACTCCCTTGGTGATAGGCAGTGGTTGAGACAGCAGATTTTCTGACTTTATACACTGCACTCTTTGAGAGAGGTAGTTAGCAAACCAGGCCAAAGACCCCTCATACATCAATACTCCTTAGCCGCACACAAGAATGGAATGGTCTACTGTATCAAAAGCTTTGGCCAAGTCAATAAAAATAGCAGCACAACATTGCTTAGAATCAAGGGCAATGGTGACATCATTGAGGACCTTTAAGGTTGCAGTGACACATCCATAACCTGAGCCGAGAAATCAGATTGCAGAGGGCCAATTGTGCGCTGCCCTATGGGACTCCCAATCACTGCCGGTTGTGATACAGCCTGGATAAAATGGTTACCAACATAATTAGAGTTTTGTGCTGCAGCCTGCTAAATCATAATATCAGTCTGATATATTTTTCATTTGATGTTGCATATTACCGGTTTCCATATACAATAATGTCAACTGTTGTCGTGGCCGAGTGGTTAAGGCGATGGACTAGAAATCCATTGGGATCTTCCCGCGCAGGTTCGAATCCTGCCGTCAACGTGATATTTTTCTCCTGTGGTTGGCAATGCTCAGGCGTTTACATTGTATCATAGATATCCAGTATCTGTTATTGTATCGCTAGCTACACGGTATCAATCTTTACCTACTTGAAATGAGGTTACGTCTGTCAATCAAGCACTCCTGTTCATGACAACAGTCAATAAGCAGCAGTACCCTGAAGCTATGGCGGACGATTTGGACGAATTGCTAGATGAGGTTGAAACAAAGTTCTGTCCCAATGTTTCGTTGACGCCACAACTTCAAGCTCCCTCGGATTTATCGACGGCTGGGAAATGTTTAACGCAAACTGGGAAAGAGAGAAAACACCGGTGCGTAGTAAAATGCAAGTGTTAACAAGCTAACGTTAACGATAGCTAGTACGGGGGAATGGACTAACGTTAGCAAGCAAGGTTAGCAAACCAAGTTGTTGACCATAACTGACGCAATGGAAGCTTATGCAACGTAACTAGCTATGTAACGTTAGCTAATTAGTTGCAAACGCCAGCCTTCCTAAAATGCATTGTTATTTCATCAAGCATGTTAGCTAAATCATGTAGTTAGCTAGGAAACGTTAGCTTGCTAAAACTGTTCCTCGCTTCACACCGCCAGCACCACTGACGATACACCCAGAAAAACGGACAGCGAAGATATAGATGCCCTTCTTGAGGACATACTTGACGATGACTTCGATTCCCTTGAGCTAAACGTGAGTAAATAACGTCAGCTACACCGCCGTGCCATGGTGAATGCTGTTCTTTTTTTTTTTTTGCTAACCATCTACTGTCCAGCAGTAGCTAGCTAACGTTAGCTGGCTGGATATCACACGTATGTATTAGCTAGCTATAATTAGATAAATACAAGGCTATGTTTGATTGTTTTTAGCCTGTTTCCGATGGGAAGGTTGCTATCATCTTTGTCATTCTGACTCCAATGCATTAGCTAACGTTACATTGCAAAAGGGCTGTCCCGTAGGTAGTCTCATATTTGCTTAACTTTACACATTTGCAGACTGGACAACTTCCTAAAACGACAAAGACGAAGTCATTGCCACAGGCAACAAGAAAGTAAGTTTTCTAATAATCCTTTTGAAAAAAAAACATCACTAATTCATGCGAACATAGTTAGTTGTCCTGTCCGAGTAGTACATGTAGGCAGTTGTCGTGGCCGAGTGGTTAAGGCGATAGACTAGAAATCTATTGGGATCTTCCCGCGCAGGTTCGAATCCTGCCGACAACGGGTTGTTTTGTGTTGCAGCCTGTTGAATCATAATATATGGTTGTATCATTCTGTCAGTGGTATACCGCAAAAAGGAAGATAATAATGAACATAATGTGTTAATTATTATTGAAACTCAGTAAATGTTATCTAAGACATCTGTATATCTCTGTTACATGCAGTCAATGTAATTGTATGTTTTACAAAATGGTAATTCACGGGGAGCCATACAATCTAGTAGTGAGCCTTTGGTAAAGCATGTATTTGATAAAAGCTCTCTTTCGATCCCCATTTGTTCTTATGTGAGCAGGTGCTGCCCAGTTTTCCTTGGTGGAAGCTCGATTGCAAATGGTGTAGGAACAGCTGTTTCACAAAGGTAAAGTGCTGTTTAATTGTAGTGCAGGGATCATCAACTGGATTCAGCCGTGGCCATTTTTTTTCTTGAGCGGATGGTCAGGAGGTCAGAACATAATTACGGATAATTAGTAAACTGCAATTTGACTGCAAGAAGCCCAAACAGATATAATATTTAACTACAACAGACTAATATCAAACCTTGCTTACATTTGTGTATGATCACATACTGTATATTTCTATATTATGCGTGGGAATTCTTTGGAACAGATTTCCAAAATTAAAATCACCTGGTGCTGATTTGCTGGTGTTTTTACAGTCCAACAATAAAATCATAAAATGTATTTATTTATTTATTTTGCTCAGAAAACGTGCGGGACCAAATAAAATCACCTGCGGGCCGTCAGTTGGGGAACCCTGTTGTAATGTTAAGTGTGTGCGTGTGTGTAAGCATGGATCACATTTGAATTTGACTCACTGTTTAACCTGTGCTGACAGGTCGTGTGATCAGCTGAGATGTATCTCCTGTGACTTTCGGGTGGCCATGTTTGACGATCATGAATGGGACCCCTCTTGTGATTACCTCTTCTTCAGGTGAGACTCCTCTCGTTGGGCCTGATGTATCTTTATGGGGTAACAAACTCTTTGAGGAATTTAAATATTGTTATTATCTTGAAACAAGTTGGAAGTTAATACAGAAAACCAAAAATCCCAAATTTCTCAGATTTGAACAGAAGAGGGCAGTGTAAACTTCCTTATTTTGGGACTTCGTGAAAATAAACTGGAATAATCTTCATTTGATTCTTAATGTAAAATACCTTTTAAATAGGGATTATGACTTTCACCTTGATTGATATCCACACTTTCAGAGAAACAGGTAACCTTTTTCCAAAAAATATGAATACACAGTGGTTTAATTGAAAACTTTTTTTAGCCGTGCTCTGAGATCGATCGGATAGGAATTTCATAGGACAACTGGTACTAGTAGATGGAGACTGACATTAGATAGGCAGTTAAACAACACAACAATGCCACCTTGGGTGCCTCTCTGGTTCAATATTGTGTTGTTTCACTGACAGAGAGCTTGCCCATGATGACAAAGACTGACACTTAAGCTTAGTTAATGAAGTGAAGTGGAAGACCTCATAGCAGTAGGGCTGTAAGTATGCAGGCGTGGGTATTTGGTGCTCTTAACACCAAGACAGGAATTCTATTCTTCTAGGCTACACGAATTTGATACTATTGGTGAGAGTCGACTTGAAATGCAAACTAAGAAAGACAATAGACAGAAGGGCTGTGCTCAAATGGGAGAAAAACATTTTAAAATAGAAAAACAACGAAGGCTATCGCAACCACAATGTTGTTGGTATTTTGGTGCAGGTAAATTATGGCACTTGGAGCAGCATATACTTTGTGAACAGCCTCTTTCTTTCATTCGAAAATATACTTTAGCAAGTGCCTTTACTTTTTTGGGGAAATTTTCCATAGTGTAGGATCGCAGCAGCACAGCTTTGTTGAATCCAGACTTTTGTGTTGACAAAATGGAGGTAATAGGCCTAGTGAAAATCCAGTGCAAGAACAGCGAGCAAGGAGTACTCACAAGACCCTACCACGTTGTTGTCTTCCTAGAGCATGTGCAGTGGGTGATAGAGTGGATGATACGTTCCAAGCATGTGGGTTTTGCTGTCGGTGTTATCACAGCAGTGAACTAATTATCTGTTCTGGTGGACACTTAGGTGGTTTCAGGCTTTGTGCTGGAGTATAGAGGTTTTACTAAGTTGCTGAGAGCCCAGGGCTCCTCTACAAGACATGGGGATTCATTTATCATTCAAATGTGCTTGTTAAATGCAACGTAACGTATTGTGCAAATGATGCTTCCACCCAGATTAATTCCTTCACCTGTAAATTGCAGGTTAACTCTTGAATATTTGTGATGTTTCCAATCATTCCACAATCTTTCAGGGGTTTTTGGAGGCTGGTTTTGTTCCATGCACATGACCAACTTAAATGTGAAGTACTTTGTGAATTTAGTACTACTTATCCTATCTATAACTCTACATACTAATAATGTGAGAGATATTCACCTACTGCTCATTGCTTAGCTAACCAGCCTTGCCTCGTTGTATCTCTGCAGGAACAACATGCCAGACTGTCAGAAGCTGCGGGCCAAGCTGAGGAGAAGAAAAGGGGCGCGGGCGTACGCCTGCCAGTGTAGCTGGCACTCTGCTCGAGACCTCACTGACCTGAGAGAACAGCACCAGCTCAAGTGGGTCTGCGGGAAGCATGAAGTATGACAGCCTTCTCGCTATCTCACACACACACACACACACACACACACACACACACACACACACACACACACACACACACACACACACACACACACACACACACACACACACACACACACACACACACACACACACACACACACACATATTACTTTGCAGTTACTTGAAAACCAATGTCCTCTTGTTATAGACATCCCAACACACATTTTTCTGCCTTGAGAATGATGTAGGTCTTTCTCTGCATTACATTTAGTGTGTTCTGGGTTTAAAGGTAAATGAACAAGGTAGGTCTTCTGCTATCTTTAGAGATGTGATTTTAGCTAGCTCAGTTTTAAGAGCAGGTACAGTATATGCCAGACCATACTTGTGTGAAAACGGTACTTAGGAAAGATGAGGCGAAATTGAATGAGTCTTTTATGTAAAAATACATAAAAAAAAAAAAAAAATAGTAATGAAGACATTCCATTATCTGGTAGTATTTCATATACAATGCTGTTACATGCTTTTCTGTAGCCTTTCCTTCTCTGTCTTAGTTTCTAATTCCCCTGTCCTTTTGTTTATTTCCTCTTCTGTCCCTTTGATTGAAATGCATTCTGTTTTAAGGGTTTTCTGATCTTACCATTCATGTATTGTGTATAACATGAAGGTGAGGTTAGTGTGAAGTTAAATGACGCAAACCTTTCCTGATGCATCTGTGTTAGACATTTAGACAAACATTAAACATAAAAGCATTACTTCACTCTGGCAGTCTAGTAGTTGATACTTTATAAATGAATCATAATCAAATGAAGTAGTCTGTGGATAGTTTATTATATATCTACTAATTCATTATTCATTAGGGACCCCCCACCCCCCCCCAAAAAAAATAAGCTTAACTTCCTTAGACATTCATTTGTTGTGATAGCCCGGTCAGAAGTAGATATTTTGGATTGCAAAACGTGCTCATATTATGTACAAAACATCTGCATATGCGTTTATACACTAGGCTATTCACATCAAGTCATAGTTGAATTGACGAGTGACAGTGCTGTTTGTTCACAATGCTGGTCATTCTGTGCAGTGGTGAAGCGAAGGGGGTTAAGACCGTTGGGCCAGTAACCGAAAGGTTGCTGGTTTGAATCCCCACGCTAACGAGGTGAAAATAAATCTGTCTGTGCCCTTGAGCAAGGCAATTAAACTTAATTGCTCCTGTATGTCTTTCTGGATAATAGCATCTGCTAAAATGTAAATGACTCAGTTTTATAGTTCTCACTTCACTGCTATGTTCGATGAAATGCTAGTAATTTGTTATGTCATCGTAGTCACTGTCAGAAAGAGACTGGTCCGGGTCTTCTTTCACGGTAACATCACCAATCCCCTTTTCATCTTGGACTTCTATGTTCTCATAAAGCTCAGAGGAAGATGAGCTGCTTGAATCATCTGTATAAAATACTCACATTACCATTTACATACATCCACAATAGGCTACATGTTTTAAGCAATTTGCATCTACAATGCCTTCAGAAAGTATTTACACCAATTTACTTTTTCCATATTTTGTTGTTACACAGCCTGAATTTAAAATGGATTAAATTTTGATTTTGTGTCACTGGCCTACACACAATACCCCATAATGTCAAAGTGGAATTATGTTTGCAGACACTATGTGCAATAATAGTGTTCAACATAATTTTTGAATGACTACCTCATCTCTGTACCCCACACATACAATTATCTGTAAGCAGTGAACTTCAAACTGATTCAACCACAAAGACATTCAAGGTTTTCCATTGCCTCGTAAAGAAGGGCACCTATTGGTAGATGGGTAAAAAATAAAAAAGCACACATGGAATATCCCTTTGAGCATAGTAAAGTTTTTCCTTACACTTTGGATGGTGTATCAATATACCCAGTCACTACAAAGATACATCCTTCCTACTCAGTTGTGGAAGAGGAAGGAAACCGCTAAGGGATCATTCATAATTAAAATTCAAATATTTCTAAAAACATGTTTTCACTTTTGTCATTATGGGGTATGTGTTTTTAATATGTTTTATCCATTTTGAATTCAGACTGTAACAAAGTGGAATAAGTCAAAGGGTATGACTACTTTATGAAGGCAATGAACATTACAGACAGTACATGACTCTAGAATCTACAGCACAGTTGTGATCCGTGTAGGGGAATACAGGTACTTGGTGCCGCCATTGAACATGCCTTTATGTCAAGGACTAGGCTTAATCTTTCTCAAGGGAACCTACCCTTAATCGTAATGCATCAATGTTTGAACATTTTAATCACCCTTTTGCATTAACGGCATAGCCACAGCAAATAGATGAAATGAGGGTGCTGCAGCACCCCCTAATAAATTGAAATTAAGTCATAAATAATACATAAAAATCAGAATTTGTGATCTAGGCCTTAATTACTACTATATGAGCAGAGAAAAATATTCCTCTTCACTCACAGTCACATAGCAGCCTAGGCCTACTCCCAACCGAAAGCATGTGACTTGTCAATGTGATTTTGTTTCACAATCTCCATCTGTATATTTGGTTCATTCTCTGGCTGGGCAAATAAGTAGAGGTGGTAACTCATCTATTTGTTTGCTCATCTATCACTGATTAGAAACATTTAGCATGGAATAATGTACCTTAAATCAAGTGTAGGCCTATTATTATGCTCAATAGCGTATAGGCAACTCCAAAAGCTTGCAGAGGTGATATATGAACAGGAGACTCATGCTTTTGAAAATATAGATTGCTATTATTCTCTATCAGTATCATGATGAAGATACTCTCAATGTAAGACCCTACGCCTGCTCCCTATCAAAGTGGAGTGAGGGTAGAAAAGAGATGAAACATGGATCAAAAAAGCATGGGCTTGCCTTGGGCTCTGTTTCAAAATCACTTTTTTTTTATATGACAGCAGTTCCACACGTTGCTGTGACGCAAGTTGTGTTGGGAAAATATGATGTATTTTATTCTGTTATATTTCATTATATTCTCAGCCTACTACAAAATATATGTGTGTTGACTGTGATCAGTGTAGCCCAAGTGTCTTGTCTGTTTAATGAACAAAATAACTTGATTTTATATGCACGGCACAGCCATGTAGCATATCGGCTGCACAGACCAGTAACATCATTAAACTCAAAATATGCCATTCTATTATTTTGAAAATAAATTGTATTGGTCCTATAATGTTTCTTAGGACCTGCCAAAAAACTAATTCATTATGGATTTCTTTGTAATGGTGTATATTTAATTAATTTATTAAAACAGACATCCACCCACATCTACTCCCACTCCTAATTATGCCGGCATGTGCACGGGAGATATAAAAGGCGTATCCCGGCAAGAATGTGGTAAAAATGGGACAGTGAATTGGGTTCTAAAAAACATTGTCAGATTAAAAAAAAAAAAAAAAAAGACAGGCAAAATGCCGTAAAGTCTGTCTATAAAGGGTATTAGTGTCTGTAATCTAATTGACTCTGTCATTCTGAGGTGTAGCTCTCCATAGCTTAATGGCAGATTAGAGTGAAAAACAGCCAGGCAATTTCCTCCATCTGAATGAGGACAGTCTCTTCCGCTCTCTCTCCCTCCCTCTGTTGGATTGTGCCTGCCATGTGCCTGCCAGAAATACTACCTTTTCCATTATTCACTGTGATAGTAAATCTGGCAAAAACTAAAGGAATTAAGTACAATTTAAATCCTCACAGATGTTTATGCCCCATACTCAATGGCTCCATCTGTCAGACTACCTTAGTTCTTTGAATTGAGTTTTGACACAACTTGAAATCACGTCTTATAAACTTAGAGAAACCTTTGAATATGATTTGTTCTGTTTCTTTCAGGGATTACACCGGTGGTGTCAAATTAATTTGGCAGGTTTTGAAACACAATATGACACCAGCAGGAGACTGAGAATTAGTCTCTGCAGGGAACATTACACGGTTCAATGGAAATTCTGTCCACCTTTGAAACACACATGCACAGACTCATCAGAAATGTATCAGGTACCTTGATTTTGACTGCTCAGTAGGTGGCAGTTACTGTTCACAGGCTGTTGCTGATCCTGGTGTGTACTGGTTGATTGCACAGGGGAATGTGTATAGGTGTTCTCTGAGGAGAAAATGTGAAAATGTGCTCCCTGTGAAGTAATTACGAATCTACATATTTTCTCCCAAAAACTTTCAAGACAATACTTTCATGTACTGTTCTGTAGTGCAAAATGCCTTTGCTGTTGTGTCTACCCCATTCAGTGTTTAGACACAGCCAGATGAATTGTGTGTTGTTGTTCCCCTGATTTTGACTTGAACGGACCTGACTGTAGATGCTGTTCCACTGCCATCCCCACGTTGTAGTAGGATTCCCCTGATGATGTACTACTACTCGATCCCAAGGATGGCTCTCTTCCACACATCAAGTCTGTGAGGGCAGTTCTCCTCAAACCTGGACCTGGGGGGTTAGCATTCCACACAGTTACTCTGTTATCGTTGATTCATGAGAATGGATTTCATAGATGCACTGACTGACTCTGTTGCAGCATTTGCCATTGAGCATTTTAGACTGACCTGAGTCCAGCAGCTCCTTCTCCAGTGTCTCAATGTTCTCATAGCATTCCCCAGAAGACGTGCTGGATGACACCAGCGAATGCACTGGACATACAAATGGTTGTTAGTGTTAGTATGTTACAATAGGGCTCTTATTCAACTTTTCTGTCACCATAGCAAGTTTCAGCAAATTATAACTTTTCTGATTCCTTGTCCTGCAAACGGTTGTAGAAAAGTCTCAGATTCTAAGTGGACATTATGTCCTTAGAAGAAACCTGTCGGACATGGACACAATATGATCATGGTAAAAATCTGGTTCACCCAACCCGACAGTAACTTACGACTTTGGGTGGCAGGGTTTTTTCTCTCAATGCCGTTGATTGTCTCAGCAATAATATTATATTTCTCAGGAGCGTCAGAAGTCTCTGCTGTCTGTGTGGTTTCCCATGGCTCTCTGCTTGTGCTTACTCCATTGTCAAGGACCCTGACTAATGAAAACATAAAAGAACATTTGGTTGGCACTGTGAGCAAGTCCTTGGACCACTTTCTCCCTTAATAGCCATGTGTCACTTCCCATCTTTTTTCTTTTGGAATTGCACTATTTATCCAAAACTATGAAGATGAACTGACCAAGTGCAGTAGCCATGGCAACAGAGGGTTGGTCATTGAAGTCATAGTTTTCATAGTCAGAGTCACACAAGGCGTCGGTGTCATTCTGAGAGGGTTGTTGGGAAAGGTACTGTGGAGCTGCATGAAAGGCCACATAGAGAAAATGTATTCTGACAAATGGGACACTTGAACTAATAAGACATTTCCTGAAATTGCAAGTAACTAAAGGGCACAGAGATGACAAGTGTATCAGTAGGAACTCACTGTAATCAGCTGTGTCTGTGGTGACTGTGAGGAGGTTGACTCTCTCCCCTCGGTCAGTGTGTTGAGACTGGATGGACAGCAGACGTCCATCTTGTCTTTGGTGAACCAGAAGTGCTAGTAATGAAGGGAAAGTTTTGCCTTTGAAACTTCTCTTTACCGAAGCTAGGATAATAGATTTGTTGGCCTTTGTTGTCTTTGATGTTGGACAAGAAAATAAGGACAATACATCTCAAAACCAATTAAATATTTTAATTAGACCACCGTCACATATGGCACATATTCAAAGCATTATCATCCCCGTGAAATAAAATGTGCTGCTTTTTTAAGTTGGTGTGAAAACAACACTGGTGGTGGGACTCGTTAATGAGCAATCAACCAACCCAGTGGTATGCATACTGTTCCAGTTGGGTGATTTCCTTTGTGTACTGTATTGAATCACATTGCGTTGTGTTGTCGTATTATCATACCATTGAGAAGAATATGTAATACCCTTCAGACAAAGCAATTTCTCAGTGTTAATTACTGCTCATTGATGATAGCATGTTTGTTGTTGTTGGTGTGAACAAATGGGAAGAGTGACAGTTGAGTATGAGGCAATGAAAGAGAAAGAAAAATAGAGAAAAACGATGACTCACCAGCTCTCCTCCTGTAAGACAGGAAGAGTGAAGCATTGGAGAGGAGTGTGAGGAGGAGGGCTATAGACAATGCGATGCAGCCCCAGACAGCAGCTGTGGGAGGAGAGGACCAGCTCTCTGCACTGGTGACTGGTAGAACTGAGCCTGCTGGAAACAAGAACAAATCATAGTGCAGAGTACAGACTAGATAACAAATTCTTCTTGGCATGTTCATATGAGCAGAGCAGACACTCTTGTTGTATTATTACACAGATGGAGGGTCATGTGTGTCAGCATCTATTGAATGTACCTGTGGTTGAAGTCTGGGTGTTCTGTTCTGCTGTCTCGTTGCCTGGTTGAGATGGAATTCCTGTCAGGGAAATGGAAAAGTCCTAGAGGTGTTAGAGAACTAGAATGTATAAGAGATGCATGGCTCACTTCTCCTGAGTGTTCAAGGCACTCTTGTTTGAAAGACGGGGAAAAGGTTTGTTTAAAAAAACATTTGCTCAAAAATGTAAAATCCAAGAGGAGTTGTGTTTGTCCATCTGTGTATCTAATGATCTACTGAACCAATATCTGACTCTTATTCAAAAGTTAGACATTGCAGTCAATCATTTGGCAATTACTGCAAGGAATGTGTGTGTTTTTACTTAAAAAAATTACTTGAAATGTGTAGGACTCACAGACCTACATAATTAACTATCACTTGAGGTGTTCGAAAATAATCGGAAACATGGTGAACAAATGTGCTGGTTGATAACATACCTATATTTATGGGAAAGATGTTTGAAAATGGTATTTTGTTCTTAAATTATATTGTAAATTGGAATGGTAGAGTTATGTCCTTCGTGGAGTTATCAGAATTGTACGGGAAGGTCTGCTCAATCCAAGAGTACAACCAATTGATTACAGCATTGCCCCAAAAATGGAGGAGGTGGGTGGCAGTGGGAGGAGGTAGGGAACTGGTCTGTCTGCCCAATATAAAGGAGAAAATATTCTAAAATAAGTAAATATTTTCTAGAAATAGGCATGGAATAATTGATGAGACAACAAATATTCAAGAATAGCTTGATATATAAATCTCTGGCGGAGGAATAAAAATAGCATAAATAAGAAAGTATACCAGTTTCATTTGAGGACCAGGATGTTGACAACTGTGCCATACAGATTGCAAAATAGTTGGGAAGAGATTTTTGATGTACCGATTCCATGGTACAGGGTGTATGAGTTGATATATAAAACAACGCAAGATTCAAGACTTTGTGCTTTACAGCTAAAATTATTATATAGAATTCTTGCCACCAACAATAGACCATTTATTTTGGTATTGCCCTCAGGTAGTCTGTTTCTGGGCTCAGGTTCAGGAATGGCTGAAAATGCATAGCATTGATCTAAAACTGATCCTAGAAATAGTACTGTTAGGAGATCTGGAGAGACCGGGTCAGTCAATTAATAATATACTTAGTAAAAGTATTTATCTTCAACACGCAATCTGTAGATTCTATTCGATTAGATAGATTGAAATTGTACGTTAAACATCACAGCATAGTTGAAAGATATGTGTTGCGTAGAAACCCAAAGTGGGTGGCCAGTAGAGATAGATGGGATGGGCTGAGGGAAGCTGAGGGTGGCCAGTAGAGATAGATGGGATGGGCTGAGGGAAGCTGAGGGTTGTTATGTGGAATTGGAGACAAGTGGGAGTGGAGTTACTGTGTGAGAGAGAACGATGGTCAAACGATAAAGGAGAAAAAAAAGTCTAAATAAAACATAATAAAAGTACATTTGAATGACACTAAGTGGCAGTGTTTTTACAACTAATGTCGGTTTGCCTGAGGCTAATGCCGTGCAGGTGTTTGTACACATGCATATACACAAATAAACACATACAAGAACACACACATACATGTAATAATGCCAGACAATCACACAAACATATAAAGTAGGCATTGCTGTTATGATTTCAGTTGTTCTTTATGTCCTTTGTTTTAAATTTAATATAAAAAATATATATATTTGCATTGTTGCTTGCTGTTTTCTTCTGTCTTTTCCTTTTTTCTCTTTAGTTCTCTTGGTTGTTGGTGCATTGGGGGGTTCTTGGGGGTGGGGAATGGATTTATTATTTATTTTATTTTTCTTCCGGGGGGGCTGTGGGAGGGGTCTCGAATGGTTAAAGGACAGCTATTGGGGAAATGTGGGGGGATCTTGGAGGGTTCGGGTTTCAGAAGATTGTGATCACGAAAAAGGAAACTATGACATTTTATATCACTATCATGCACACATAAGGATGGCTCTGTTGCGGAAAGACTGACACATGTTTGATAGTGTCTTGATGCTGCATTGTTTGTCCTTCATGTTCTAATACTTTAGTGTTACCCCTTCCTTGTGTTTTTTGTAATAAATAATTATAAAAGAACAACAACAAAAAAACATGGTCAACAAAAAAATGTAATTTAGATGCAAGATTTAAAACCCATGGAAGTGGCGAACAACTGTTGTCATGTTGAGGTCAAGGCAGTTTGGATGTTTTCTCACCAAGGAACTCTTGAACTTGGCTCCCAGGTTGAACATCTTTCATTGAGGGTCTTCCTCAGACAGTGCTGTTGCGACGTGGTATTGACATGGTTTGTCTACATTCTGAGTGACATGCATTACTTAGGCCTGTGTGTTTTTGTGATGCCTGTGTGTTTCTTTTTTTTTCTTCCCGTTAATGAAAATAACAATAATTAATATGCAAAGCAGCTGTCTCTTTTCGGCTTATGACCTCTCACATCACCTGATCGCTGCATTACTGTAGGAGGATTTGAAGCTTGTTCGTCAGTATCAGTGCTGAGTGTGACTGAGACTCTGAGTGCTATCCATTCAGACACACTGATAAGATCACGAGCCAAATCATTCTTGATTTGCAATCATCAGAACCCTGATTGTCGACAGCGTTTAGCGTGCTGAAAATCAGCGCTAAGATGATGGGGACTTGGTTCGCCACCAAGACACCGGATGTTCAATCATGGTAATGTGTTTTACATGTTATTACTGCACTATCCATATTCAGACCAATCTAAGGAGAATATACAAACACTATGTTACAACATAGCTATTTTAAGTAGTGGGCATGACATTGACTTAGCTGCCATTCACGTTTAAAATGTCATTTTTAAATGACATGATTGTGAATACAGTAACTGACAATGATAATATTATAGCTGCAGGCTTACCTGAACAAACCACTGCAGCGTCCTCTTTGTGTCCACAGTCGTTGACTGTCCCCATGGAAGGACACTCCCATAGGTTCCTCTCGCTCCCCCCACAGTTCACCTCATCTAAGAGAACCAGACCAACACCCACTTCAAAAGACCCGTCCTGCCCGCTCACATTTAGGGCAGAGCCACAGCCCAATTGAGCACAGACCACGCCCCCATCTCTCAGGTCCCAACTATCGTCACACACCGTTCCCCATTTTTCCTCTCTCCACAACTCCACCCGTCCTTCACAGTGGTGTGAGCCTCCAGCCAATCGCACGGCCTGGTGCCCTGAGGAATGGACAGATCAACCAATCAGTTCATAGATCATCAGTTAACCTCGATAGAAGCTGGGCCTCACTCAGGATCTTTAAAAAGCAGCTTGAAAATGGAAGCGTGCTGAAAGGAGGAACTTGTCGCAAAGCGTCCACAAAACACTTGGAGAGCAACCCATATGATGGCTTTCCATTGCATGCAATTTGCAGGCGTTACTGCAACAACGTGTTTGTGGTTGCTCAAGATAAATTGTGCCGATCCAAGCATAAGCTTTGCAATGAGGGTCTTACCACAGATTATCTCAGTCAGGTTAGAGCAGTCTGTGTATGAGAGCTCTGTACAGTTCTCCACCAGTAGGTCTCTGTAGACACACTGGCTCAGACACGTTGAGCTGGAGTAGTTTAATGTAGCTGTGCCATTCTGTCTGCGCTCGTACACTGCCCCGCAGCTCAGGTTGGTACATATGTCCTCCACCACTTTGGCCCACTCTGCAGACCCAAGGTCAAAGGTCACTGGCCTCCACAGCCCTTGATGGAGCACCTCGACAACCCCAGAGCAGTGCTGAGATAGCCTGGGGGGGTGAGATATGGCTGGAGGGATGAAGAGATGCAGAATCAATATGAGAGTGAAATACAGATGACTGTTTATATTTCCCCATGTAGTGTAGCCACATGTACAGTACATGTTATACAGCATAATACACACACACACCCAGACACATTGAATGGCCTAGCTGTTTGTTGGCCTATCGGTTGCTGTGCTCTTTGCAGACGTTCAGCAGAGCAGCCACATCCTGTGAGTCATGTCCTGTGGAAATGTCACTGGGTGGTGAATTCGAAGGGGGACACTGAAGTCGACCAACCTGATTCTAGAAACACCACTGGACCAAATACTCACAGTAGTTTCAAACCAATGGACACAGGAGCCTTTGGTACTACATTTCACTCTTCAGTCTTCACTTTTTTCCCTGTTTAAAGGTGGTGGAATTGCACTTCATGTAACTCTGTGTTGTTATGTGTCGAACTGCTATGTTTTATCTTGGCCAGGTCGCAGTTGTAAATGAGAACTTGTTCTCAACTAGCCTACCTGGTTAAATAAAGGTTAAATCTTTTTTATTTTTTAGGTTCAACAAATAGAGAATGAAAACCAGGTTAGTGTAGTATGATTATAACTGAATAACTGATTGATAGTATTTTTCTTAAAAATCTGAATCCACTGGACCATTTGATATCCTCTATGACACGAATGACAATTGACCCATTATTTTCTTATTTTAATTGTATGTTTGTGTGTTAGAGAGAGCATGTTTGTGTGGGATGTTCCTCCCATCATCATCACGCATCATCATCACCCTCAGAACAATGAAAATATCCTCTCACTATGGCTTAATTGCTGGTGACCTGTATCATTATAGTAAAAAAAAAAAGCCTTTGCCTCATCTCATTTCGATCTCAGTATAATGGCTTGTGAGCAATCAAGTTCTCTGCAGGATTGTTGCTTGAGGTTGTGTCTCCTCCCTCTAAGAAGCACACAGACACCTTACCCATTCATCCCTCTATTTTAGCACCTAGCAATTTGACTGGATGGGCACGAGGGAATGGAATTTGGGGTTTAGGAAGGAATGGGGGGGTGGTATTCAGAGAGTAAGATCGATGTAGATTGCAGTGGCCTCCGGACCAAATAAAGCTTGATTGGAGGCTCGGGTTCTGAGGATCTTTTTAGCATAATACCAACCATTTAAATAAAATTGGAACTCACTTAGATTGGATGTCTTCTGCTCATCAGTCTCTCTCGAACCAGAGAAGTTCCCCGGAACAGAGTGGTCTTTATTTAGAAAGGCTGAAATATGACAAACAACAAACTAAACTAAAATAAATGATAAATTATTGTAGTTATGCATAGATGAGAATATTCATGCAGCTGTCCAATCAGTTATTTCAGCCTACTTTGTGTTGTCAATGCTATATGAAGCCCAGGGCACGCAGCAGTACATTACAAAAAAGTTATTGAATTTGGCTCTAATCAGAATAATCTTTTCCATTTTGTAAACTGTCTGTTGGTGGTATTTCAAGGTGGCTACACAATAGTTCAATTAGAAGGATATAATATGGAGTCCTTAAATCACTTTATTTACACTGGTTTTCAAAACAGCTATTATCAACTGCCCCAATTGGTTAATTTAGTTGTTAGATGGGTATTCAATTAATAACATCTGTGGCTCATTGTTGAATTAATCAATGCAGATAATGCATCATCTTGTGAAGCAAAATAATATTTTGTTCATGCTTTAACCCATGTCACAGCTCTCCTCAGAAAGCAATGCATTTTGAACTATCACTTTGTTTATGTATCACTCTGTGACAAATTAGTGATTCATACAAAAACAATTACGCTTCAGCCAATCATTACATTTACATTTAAGTCATTTAGCAGACGCTCTTATCCAGAGCGACTTACAAATCATTGTTTACTATGGTTGGTTGATTTCAATTCCCTGCACTTTTATGTTGCGTCAAGCAGTCTTTGAATTTTAGCTAGCTAGTGTTCGATGAATCGTATTGGGTGTTGCAGTAAACACCTTACATTGGGAAGTAAAGTAATCCTCTGTAAGATAATGCAGCATTTAGCCTACACCTAATTGGCATCACTACGGTCAGACCCTTTATGTATGAATATTTTATTATTTGCTTGAACACACCAACACGTGCTGTCAACAAGTAGAATGAAACGCCATGCACTTGTTTATTCAGACATGAATAATAAGCAAACAGAAATTAATAAAAAAATATGGTGATGTAGAAGCATAATAAAAAAGCAAATGTGACTCCACTGCCAACTATTTTGATGTGCATATCTTTAGTATTATCAAACATCTTATACAAACAATTCTAAAATACATTTGATGCTGTGTTTGATGTACATAGAGTACAACCGTCATACTTTCCATCAAAAGAGCCGCTGAAGATAATAGAACTGAATACAATCTAAGCAGAAATATTAGATTAAACTGTGTTACCTTGAGAGAGGACCAGAACTGGCAGAAGTATTGCCGTCCTGAACAGTTCCATCTCCCAGAAAACAGTCAGGCCGGGGTCCTTTGAGCATACTCCTCAACAGAAACAACTTTGTTCTTTTAATATTAATAACAATCAAATGAGAAATAACGCACGTTACTGATCTTATCATGAATCAAGCAGTGTGCTATATGTCAGAACTTGTGTACTCACTCTATTTCTGTTTGCACTGCTGCAACTTGTGGTTTCCATGAGCATCGTCTTTGACACAATATCAAATAGGCTTCTGTCTGTAGAGCACACTACTTTCTCAGACACATAGACTGGCTGTGAGATACACCCACTGTGTTAAACACAACTACGAGATGTTCAATTGTTGGCTAACACCCTCAACAACTAATTTTAACCTCCCAACACAACACTCAAAAAAGGTTGAATAAACAAACAAACTCAAATTCATATGCAATTTAAAAGAGGCTTACCCAAATTACTATTATATCCTTATGTTGATAAAGAGGTGCATGTAAAATGAATCGGACCCAAATAACTCTGTTTTAGGATTCATGAGAACACAATAATACATGGCGTCAGACCGAGGCTCTGCATCTGTCCTCGTGCTCCTAGACCTTAGTGCTGCTTTTGATACCATTGATCACCACATTCTTTTGGAGAGATTGGAAACCCAAATTGGTCTACACGGACAAGTTCTGGCCTGGTTTAGATCTTATCTGTCGGAAAGATATCAGTTTGTCTCTGTGGATGGTTTGTCTTATGACAAATCAACTGTAAATTTCGGAGTTCATCAAGGTTCCGTTTTAGGACCACTATTGTTTTCACTATATATTTTACCTCTTGGTGATGTCATTCGGAAACATAATGTTAACTTTCACTGCTATGCGGACGATATACAGCTGTACATTTCAATGAAACATGGTGAGGCGCCAAAATTGCACTCCCTGGAAGCCTGAGTTTTCCAGACATAAGGAAATGGATGCGGAAAATATTTTACTTTTAAACTCGGACAAAACAGAGACGCTAGTTCTAGGTCCCAAGAAACAAAGAGATCTTCTGTTGGATCTGACAATTAATCTTGATGGTTGTACAGTCATCTCAAATAAAACTGTTAAGGACCTCGGCGTTACTCTGGACCCTGATCTCTCTTTTGACGAACATATCAAGAATATTTCAAGGACAGCTTTTTTCCATCTTCGTAACATTGCAAAAATCTGAAACTTTCTGTCCAAAAATGATGCAGAAAAATGTATCCATGCTTTTGTCACTTCTAGATTAGACTACTGCAATGCTCTACTTTCCGGCTACCCAGATAAAGCACTAAATAAACTATAGTTAGTGCTAAACACGGCTGCTAGAATCTTGACTAGAACCAAACCATTTGATCATAGTACTCCAGTGCTAGCCATTGGCTTCCCGTTAAGGCTAGGGCTGATTTCAAGCTTTTACTGCTAATCTACAAAGCATTACATTGACCTGCTCTTACCTATCTCTCTGATTTGGTTCTGCCATACATACCTACACGTACGCTACTGTCACAAGACGCAGGCCTCCTTATTGACCCTAGAATTTCTAAGCAAACAGCTGGAGGCAGGGCTTTCTCCTATTGAGCTCCATTTTTATGGAATGGTCTGCCTATCCATGTGAGAGATGCAGATTTGGTCTCGACCTTTTAGTCTTTACTGAAGACTGCTCTCTTCAGTAGGTCCTATGATTAAGTGTAGTCTGGCCCAGGGGTGTGAAGGTGAACGGAAAGGCACTGGAGCGACGAACCACCCTTGCTGTCTCTGCCTGGCCAGTTCCCCTCTCTCCACTGGGATTCTCTGCCTCTAATGCTATAATGGGGGCTGAGTCACTGGCTTACTGGTGCTCTTCCATTTTTTTATTTTATTTTACCGTTATTTTACCAGGTAAGTTGACTGAGAACACGTTCTCATTTGCAGCAACGACCTGGGGAATAGTTACAGGGGAGAGGAGGGGGATGAATGAGCCAATTGTAAACTGGGGATTATTAGGTGACCATGATGGTTTGAGGGCCAGATTGGGAATTTAGCCAGGACACCGGGGTTAACACCCCTACTCTTACGATAAGTGCCATGGGATCTTTAATGACCTCAGAGAGTCAGGACACCCGTTTAACGTCCCATCCGAAAGACGGCACCCTACACAGGGCAGTGTCCCCAATGACTGCCCTGGGGCATTGGGATATTTTTTAGACCAGAGGAAAGAGTGCCTCCTACTGGCCCTCCAACTGTCCATGCCGTCCCTAGGAGAGGTGCGTCACTTGAGTGGGTTGAGTCACTGACGTGATCTTCCTGTCCGGGTTGGCGCCCCCCTCGGGTTCGTGCCGTGGGGGTGGTCTTCGTGGGCTATACTCGGCCTTGTCTCAGGGTAGAAGGTTGGTGGTTGTAGATATCCCTCTAGTGGTGTGTGGGCTGTGCTTTGGCAAAGTGGGTGGGTTATATCCTGCCTGTTTGGCCCTGTCCGGGGGTATCATCAGATGGGGCCACAGCGTCTCCCGACCCCTCCTGTCTCAGCCTCCAATATTTATGCTGCAATAGTTTAAGTGTCAGGGGGCTAGGGTCAGTCTATTATATCTGGAGTATTTCTCCTGTCTCATCCGGTGTCCTGTGTGAATTTAAGTATGCTCCCTCTAATTCTCTCTCATTTTCTCTCTTTCTCACTCTCTTTCTTTCTCTCTCTCTTCTCTAGGAGGACCTGAGCCCTAGGACCATGCCTCAGGACTACCTGGCCTGATGACTCCTTGCTGTTCCCAGTCCACCTGGTCATGCTGCTGCTCCAGATTCAACTGTTCTGCCTGCGGCTATGGAACTCTGACCTGTTAACTGGACGTGCTACCTTGTCCCGGACCTGCTGCTTTGGACTCTCTCTCTACCGCACCTGCTGTCTCTAACTCTGAATGATCGGCTATGAAAAGCCAACTGACATTTACTCCTGAGGTGCTGACCTGTTGCATCCTCTACAACCACTGTGATTATTATTATCTGTCCCTGCTGATCATCTATGAACATTTGAAAATCTTGGCCATGTTCTGTTATAATCTCCACAAGGGCACAGCCAGAAGAGGACTGGTCACCCCTCAGAGCCTGGATCCTCTCTAGGTTTCTTCCTAGGTTCTGGCCTTTCTAGGGAGTTTTTCCTAGCCACCGTGCTTTTAAATCTGCATTGCTTGCTGTTTGGGGTTTCAGGCTGGGTTTCTGTACAGCACTTTGTGACATCGGCTGATGTAAAAAGGGCTATATAAATACATTTGATTGATTGACTTGAAAAGCTTTATATGCCAGAACATTTTTGAGAGAAGCTGTAGCTGCTGGCAATACTAAAACTGCATTATTACTGTCTAAATGAAACATTGATCGAAGCGAAGAGATTTTCATCAGTGTTTTACATGGGCTGGAGAAGAATTTTAACACTGTTTGTGTGATTGTGAACAAAGACGAACTCCAATACCATTCAGCTGGTAAATTATAGGCCCAGAGTGAGGGAAGGCATGGAAGGTCTGCCTAGCTGCCTCGACAGTCTGAGCAAATAAAGGAGTTGAGTAGAAGCTGTCCCCATACACAGTAATGGAATCTATTTAAGGCTATTTTATGATAGCACTTCACAAACATCCTGAACTTCAGTAAGCGAGGCCACCATTGTTACCAATAAAGACTACCTCAAACAAGTAAAAGTTTCCCTTTATGTGAGGCAACTGAACTTAACTTAAATGGAAAAGGCCTTGGCTGTACCATAACCTTGAATATAATTGAGTACCCATATACCAAAGGTCATCAAGGTCATTTCATTTGAAATGATTTCTCCTGTCCTTGAAGACACCTCACAAACCTGAGGGCCAGGCAGGAAGTTACTGTGGAACCTTCCTCAACCACACAGCCCAGGCCTATTCCAGTGAATCTAATTAACACTATTGAATCTGCCAGTGCAGGCCTGGCTCTATGGTTGCAGCCTGGAGGCAGGTTTAGGGACGTAAATACAAACTGCCTTTAGCCACCACAGCAGAGCTCCCAAGTCAGCCTAGTCAACCTCCCTATTCATTTAACTCTTTAGAGAAAGTGAATCATGCTTCACACACCTTGACCCTGTTTCACCCTGACACCCTTTCGAATTGTGTTTCTATTCAGTTGGCTTCTCATTTAATTTGATTCATCATATAGCGCCACAGAAGACCGTGGGCTTCTTAATGCTCTCCATTGAGTCTGAAAGTTTGTTGGAAAACGTACACTACTCAATGAGAGGTGACTTCGCTTTCCTTTCCTGGGGATTGACTGAATACAATAACTTCCTACTATATCAACCATAACAAATACAGTAAACATACAGATGTAGCATCTTAATTTCGATCACCCTGTTGCAGGAGAACCTTCATTGCAGGAATTGTAAAACGTGTAGTGTATTTGAGGTTTAAAAAGGCAGAAGTTTGTAATTTCCACTTTGAAATTTGAGACTTGATTTTCCCCTAGGAAAAATGTATCAACCCCTATACATTTTTTAATGAGTTATAATCCACATAATAATTCTAATTTCCTGTTGCTGCAGGATTATTTTCAATGATGACCCTCACTTTTGTCATCTTCTTTCTTTCATCTCCTCTCTGACCCCCACATCTCGTTCCTTTGTATCTTTTGGGGCAGCTTTTATTTAGCTTAATACATGACTGACAACATCTAAACCGCCGATGGCAAAGTAAATAAAGGATTGTCAGGATGTGACAGATGGGTGACTTGCCCAGAGTTCTCTGGGGGCGGAGTAGACTTTTTAAGTCATGTGTCAATCACGTCTCTACTAAATGACAGCTCTGCAGACATGCCTGTGAAATGATGGGAACAAATATATAATCAACTGAGTATCCTAATGACTGATACAACAACCGTATAGCGTTGTTTTAGTTAGGTAAGCTGAGGACAATGAAAATCCTTAGTGTTTCATAGCGTTAATTATTACTTGAGTTAAACTTATATCTTAAATTTGCATTACAGTACCTTTTATTGTTATCCCTGCAGAATATCTCCAAATGATGCCATGAAGGTCAGTTCCCATGACTAAATGCCTCTTCCTTTTTATATGATAATACAATTCCTACCTACCTTTCCAGTCTGGTGACTTGATCGCCTCCCACCGCCCTCAGGGCCTTGCATAAAGCAATGCCGACCCGTCATTAGCATAATGTGGTCACAATCAGACAATGGGCAATGGGGATTTATCTGTCACAGAGTTGGGCTTGAGCTGTTCTCATCTTATTAAAATGATCACTGTTCCTCCCAATGAAATTGGTACTATGGTCACTTTGTCGCTTTTATTATAATTATTATTACTGTTCCTGCCATTCCTACTGATTATTGAAAGAAACAGTGTTTCAGCTTCAGAGTGATCATTTAGACGAACTCATATTAATCAAAATTAACAAAACCCCAAACAGGTTGAATATTGCATTCTGCATTCAAAATAGTGCAGCATTATGAAATCAAATGTTTTGACAAGTTAATTATTTATGTTCCAATTACAATTAGCCTCTCACCCCCCATTTAATCTGACTTTTGGTGTCCCTTTGTAAACTTAGGAACCCTATTCAAACACATCATTGTATTAATAAAAAAACTCTTGCACTGGCAGAATTGTTTTGTTCCCAAAACTAAACAATGTTTTCAATAAACTCAAATGCATAAAGGTTAGAACTCTTTGGTTGTCTACTCTGTTGTGCTACAGGACAGCTATCTGCTAGGAAATCAATGACCCGTGTGTAGCTGTGATGTCTACCTTCTCCCGTTTTTGATTGGAAAACAATTTCTGAGTGAATATCTGGGAAATGTATGCTTCACAAAATGCCAGTAAGCCAGCAGGCAGATACACGGAGATGTCATTAATATAAATCATCAACTCTTTCATCTGACAGAGGCACATCTCGATTGAAATTAAATTGATAATTTTGGACACAGACTGAATACCAAGCATGTTGATTTGGTAGTGCAGCAAATATGTTGCCAAGTAATACGAGAATGTGAACAAAATAATTATCAACGAGATTCAGCAAAATTGAATACATTAAATAGAATCGAAAAAATAAATGAAAGGAGTTGATTACACTCTCAGAGAAAAAGTCAGTAACTCTCTTCCATCCATTCATGTTTTGATTTGTTTTGTAAAGAATTAGTTTCACAGAGAACTTGTGATTTTTTGTAACTTGTCTTTTTGACTCAATCTTTATTTTTTGAAGTTTTACATAGATTATATGCTTTATTTAAGTAATGTCTTTCACAACTCAAACATTAATTTTACAGACATATCTCACTTTTTGAACTAGCCCCAGCATTTGCAGAGGGGTAGTATTTATCAGAAAACAGTAGAGATTGGAGCCAACGTCATGCTTGAATAACCAACAAAAGTTTTAGAGAAATGTCCAAGCTCTGTCTACACTCTGAATACGTCTAGATCATTTACCAGACTTTCAAACTGAGGTCAAAATGTATTTTCAGTTTGATCTTAATTCTTCCCTTTTTCGGACATATGCAGTCTGTTTTGTGAGAACTGTGTTTTGCAAACTAGAAATCTGGGTTAAAGGATAGGAAGAAAGAGAGCAAGGTAATAAGATGGTCAAGATACTCTGGAGATGGTGTAGCGCATCCTAACCATCAACATGACAGTCTGATACAGCAACTTGAATGTGAGGAGTAAAAACAAGCTGGCCACAATTGTCAGCCAGCTAAATCATCGGTCAACCAAAAGGAAGGCACGGACTGTTGTTAGTGACCCGTCCCACCCTCTATACACCCTCAGTTCAAGAGGCTTCCCTCTCACATTCTGATGTTATATTGTACTGCAGAGAGCAGATACGTCTGTCTTTCCCCTCAGCTTTGGGGAGCACCCCCCCATCCCGGCCCTGAAACTATTTCCCCCCTGGCATCACTATGTGATGTTGCAGTACTGCTTCAGTCGTTTTTTAGGATTTCTGTACTTTACCTTACTATTTATATATTTTTTTTACTTCACTACATTCCTAAGGAAAATATGTACTTTTTACTAACATACATTTTCTCTGACACCCAAAAGTACTCGTTACATTTCGAATGCTCAGGCAAGACAGCAATATGGTGCACCTATCAATATAACGGGTTGTCATCCCTACTGCCTCTGATCTGGCGGGCTCACTAAACACAAATAATGCATTTGTAAATTATGTCTGAGTGTTCGCCTGGCTGTCCATAGAAAATAAAAATCTTAATATAAGGAATTTGATGTATAGCATTTACTTTATACTTTTCTCAAGTATGAAAATATAGTACTTTTTCCACCACTGTACTTAAGTACATTTAAAACCAGATACTTTTAGACTTTTACTTAAGTAGTATTTTACTGGGTGACTTTCACTTTTAATTGAGTAATTTTCTATTAAGGTATTGTATCTTTACTCAAGTATGACAATTGAGTACTTTTCCCACCACAGTCTGTAAAGACAGTTTATTGGATGTTGCTGTGAATTGATGGGGATGGTAATTGACAGTGGCAGTTTGAATTGATGGTGGAGATGAATTGAAGACTTAACTGAAATGATAGTAGTGGTGGGTGTATGGGAGAAGGTAAAGACAGATATAAGAGTGGTATTTATGTTGACACATCTTCTGTTCCCGTTCATCCCGTCATTTCTAAGTCTGTGTGTAACTATGTCCTAGGCCTGCCTGTTTCCTGTGTGTGGGTGGGTGTCTTGGAGAGTAAGTGCCCACAGTCATTAGGATTGAAGAGACAGTAGACATGTTTTCCTTTTATTTAAAAAATTCTGTGAAAAAGCTACGCTTTCAGGATTTCATTCATAAAAATATAAAATATTTGATATTTGTAAAAATGTTACTTTTAAAGAAAAGTAGAAGCACTAAACCTATAAATATTGATATTTTCAGAATGGAAGACTCCAGGGGAAATAAATCAAAAGTATAGCATTTAACTGCAGCACCAGTTCCACCTAACCCATCTTCATTTGTGTAAGGTTTTGTTGAAAAACTTTGGATAGTGGTAAAACAATGCCATCTTTATGCGCGTTCGCTATTAGTCTTTTGGGGTGGGGTTTTAAACCACGCTATAAAGTGCCCGGTTAAAGTGCTTAAAAGTGACTCAAATGACTAAGACAAGAATGAACTGAGATTATAATTGTATTTTTCATTGGCCTGGGTGGCCCCTCACAGGAGCCAGGGATGGAGCTGGATCTGCTCCATGGTTGGTCGGTCCGCTGCCTTAGTGCTCAGGCACCAGCGAATCAGCTGACGGCACTCTGGTGGAGAGGAAGTAACAACAGGTATATGATTAGACAGAGGATAACTCCATAATCATCTATTGTAGTATGAGGTTACATCATCTACCCCTTTATGGAAACCTCTTCCCCTACTTCATCCAACCCTCCTTCCCTCATCCCTCTATCTCTGACCGGGGGACAGTCCCTTGGTGAAGCGCACGCGGCCCTTGATGGTCTCTCGGATGGTGCTGAAGGGCAGGAAGCCACATATCAGGTTGTAGAGGGTGATGCCCACCGACCAGACAGTAGCTGGACCTGCCAGGTACTGTCTATGTAGGAACCACTCTGGAGGGGTGTACTCCAGGGTGCCTGAGAGGGGGCGGACAGACACAGGAAATTTATTATTCAGTAGCCTTTTTGAAAGCATACTGAGAGCGTAGGCTGCATGCTGAAATCAACAATAGGGCTAAGTGGCGTTTCCGTCATATTGCTTCCACTCTCACTGAGCAATTTTTAGTGATCTGCTCTCTCAACCACCACATTCCCTCCCTTACACTCTCTAAGGTCTCTAACCTGCAAAGTCCTTGTAGGCCGTATTCTTCAGCAGGTCTCCACAGCCAAAGTCGAACAGCTTGACGTGCTGCGAGTCAGTCTGGATCAGCAGGTTCTCTGGCTTGACGTCCCGGTGCAGGACCCCTCGCTCGCTGCAGTGGTTCAGCGCCCTCAACAGCTGCACCATCACCTGGCGCGCTAAGCCCTCGCTCATGGTGCCTCCCCGGTCCTGGCAGAAGGCGATAAGGTCCTGGCAGGGCTCGGGGCGCTCCAGCACCATGATGTAACGCGATGGCTGGTCAAACCACTCCAGCAGCTGCATGATGTAGGGACACTGTGGCGCCACGTTCACCTGCTTCATCAACGCCACCTCCAGGGGCAGGGGGCCTTCTTGCCCAGGCTGTGTGTGCGTGTGTGTGTGTGCGTGTACACACGTGCAAAGGAGGAAGGGGAGAGTGAACTGCTGTTAGCAATTGCAGTTAGGCTAGCATTAGTAGAGATAACTGATATAACCCCTACAGTAAAATCAACCAGTAGGCTAACACTCACAATGTCCAGCTCCTCCTCAGCTTGGGCCTTGGACACATACTTGATGGCTACCTGTGGGACATGAATAGCAACAACAGTCTAAGTACAGCTGTTACATGTAAAACATTTGTTGTTATAACATTCTCAGTGCTTTCATGAGAATAATACAAAATGAACTCATATAGGAGACAGCTGAGGTTGGTCAGGTATGATGAAGGGCTTACAGAAGTAAATGACAAGGTGAAGATATATGAAAGTTATTAAAGGAAAAGCAGTTACACCATCATAAAAAGCCATTATGAAGGAATGTTGTCAGGCTGCTTAGCTGCACTGTGCAATTAAAGCAGACATGAGTTATTTTCCCTTATAAACTGGGTGGTTCCAGCCCTGAATGCTGATTGGTTGACAGCTGTGGTATATGAGACCGTATACCATGGCTATGACAAAAAAAGGATTTTTACTACTCTAATTACTTTAGAAACCAAGTTATAATAGCAATAAGGCACCTCGGGGGTTTGTGGTATATGGCCAATATACCACGGCTAATGGCTGTATCCATGCACGACGCATCGCGGAGTGCCTAAGAACAACCCTTAGCTGTGGTATATTGGCCATGTACCACACCCCCTCGTGCCTTATTGCTTAATTTTACGTCAAATATTCTGAAAAAAAACATAAACACAACATGTAAAGTGTTGGTCCCATGTTCCATGAGGTGAAATAAAAGATCCCAGAAATGTTGATTACACACAAAAACCTTATTTCTCTCAAATGTTGTGCACAAATGTGTTTACATCCCTGTTAGTGAGCGTTTCTTCTTTCCCAAGATAATCCATCCACCTGACAGGTGTGACATATCAAGAAGCTGATTAAACAGCATGATCATTACACAGGTGGTTGTTGTACTGGGCACAATAAAACGGCACTCTTAAATGTGCAGTTTTGACACACAACACAATGCCACAGATCTCAAAAGTTAGAGGGAGCGCTCAATTGGCATGTTGAGTGCAGGAATGTCCACCAGAGCTGTTTTCAGATCATTTCATGTGAATTTCTCTAACATACGCTGCCTCCAACATCGTTTTAGAGAATTTGGCAGTATGTCCAACCGGCCTCACAAACACAGACCACGTGTAACCACGCCAGCCCAGGACCTCCACATCTGGTTTCTTCACCTGCGGTATCATCTGAGACCAGCCACCTGGACAGCTGATGAGTATTTCTGTCTGTAATGAAGCCCTTATGTGGGGAAAACCTCATTCTGACTGGCTGGGCCTGGCACCCCAGTTGGTGGGCCTGGCTCCCAAAATGGGTGGGCCTATGCCTTCCCAGGCCCACCCACGGCTGCGCCCCTGCCCAGTTATGTGAAATACATAGATTAGAGCCTAATGAATGTACTTCAATTGACTGATTTCTTCATATGAACTGTAACTCATTGAGATACTTGCCTGTTGCATTTATATATTTGTTCAGTATAATTACAGGCTCGTTTAATGACTGGGTCATTCTTCCTGATTGGCAAGGGAGCAGCGCAAGATCTCACTAAATGAAAAGAAAGTTGAGATTTTCTATTGAAAAGGAAAGTTTAGTGAGGTTGGGTAACTCATTTCCTACACTGCCACTTTTAGGAAAGGAGAGAGGCTAAATCTGGAGGATAGATGGAGCGAAAGACAGAGAGGGGGGTGAGCAATTATATTGACTGACAGCCCACAGGGAAATAAAATGTACTGTAACAGGAGGACCTAGGTGAGAATAGGCCTGTCAATTCAATGGCCCAAGGCATGTATTACCGCAGAGCAGTCTCAAATGGTGAGTCACAGCTCAGTCCAATTTGGGTTATAGCTTAACACTGGGCCCTGGGTTTGTTCCTGTTTCAGGTCACACTGACTTTGGGTGGCCATGTCACAGTACAGCAGAGAACCACTGCTCCAGAGGAATATTTAGTCTCCATTCTCTCACCAAGAAAATATCTCAGACTACCATTGCAACTGTATGAGAAGACCAGCCTCAGTTGAATCTTGCCCCCTGGTGGGCCAGGGAAGGTGAGTGTGTGCTTGATCCATGACACTGGACAAGAGTTATGGGAGTTTAGGTGTAAGATGGAATCGAGAGCAGCCTCTTTGTTTTAAATACCCTTGGCTGCTTAAATAAACTACAGTAGCTTCATGCAAAAGCACTGCTTGATTTGGACTGAAATATGTGCCGGTACTCATTTTGGGTGCAGTTACTGTTTACATTTAGGTGCCGGAGCAACACAATACATTTGAGCTAATATTCTATAAAAGGAAAAGGAGTTTAAGCAGTAGAAAATGTGAGGAGCCAGTACTCAGCTCCAATGACCTCCTGCCCAAGTCAAGCACTGTGCAAAAGGAACACAAATCAGTCCACTGCCATAGAGAGCCGACAATCAAAAGCTATAGCATCGATGAGACAGAATGTCTCAAACGATAAGAATATAAGAATTTGCAAGGGAGTGAGGCTGTCTATGATGATTAGATCCCTTGAGTGCGTGAGTAGGAGGACTCTGCGAGTGTGTAAGATTGAGAATGTGAGAGTAGAAACATATATAAGACTACCAGACTGTTTCCGCTTTCAACAATTTATCAGTTCTTTGTTGCTTTGCCAAACAAGCAGGACAACAACAAGTTGGCTGAGGCAGAAACAGACTGGGTAAGCAGACTGGCTTAAGATTTTGTATGACACTAAAACAATATTAAGTGTCACACAGACAACATGTGTTTTCACAGGAAAGGGAAGAGTTGTGTGTTGTCTCACCGGCATGCCGTCTGATTTGCGGGTCCCTGCATAGACAGAGCCATAGCCCCCTTTCCCCAGCAACGGGCCCTTTACATACAGCTTTTCCAGCCGGGCTGAAACGAAACAAAGCTGTGAAAATGAATTCCCTCCTGATGGAACCGGAAATTATTTCTGAATCTGTTTGGTGGTCACTTTTACCTTTGCGGTGGCGTTTAGTGGCTTTAGGGCGGGAAGTGGAGGGGCAGTCATCCTTTGCCCCCACCAGGCACAGTGGCCAGGGGCCTTGAGTCTGGTTCAGGGCTGGACCATGGCCTACAGGCTCCATCCAACCCCCCCTGCCTGGGGCCCAGGCCCTGGAGGTCACCGCGTTGCATCTCTGGCTAACATTCCCTGTACGCCGGCACAGGACCTTGGGTGCAGGGGGAGCCGGCACAGCAAATATCTCCTGGAAAGCCTTTGGCTCCTTGGACCCGCTACATTCTAAGTCGGGGGAAGCAGTTTTGGCGTTGTGGAACCCAGACCTTTTCCTCTTCCGCCTGCCGCCTCCATTCAGACCCCAACCCTGGTCAGAGCTGTTGGGGACTATAGGGAGAACAGAGAGGGGCAAACAGTTAATGATAACATCCTTTAAAACAGATATTTAAATATTAGGTTAACTTTTTTGATAATAACAACAAGGTCAATGTAGTTTGATTATAACATTTCTTCTGTCATTTCCATCCCTTCTCCTTCCATATACCCATTTACAATATAGCCTAAATGTATTTATCTAGCCTACTTTACAAGACTAGGCACCCAGGCTACTTTTTATTTTCGTTTACCTGGAGAGAGAACTTCCTGGGAGCTACGAGTCATCATGGTTGAATTCTATCCTCTTAAATCAGCCATGATTTTAGGTAGGCTGAAACGGATATCAAACCAGATATTTGCGTCTGACAGATTGTCACATGGCCTTAAAAAACACTATTGCTCTGACGTAATGTACAGAGACAATTATGACGTGCCATGACGTAAAACAAAGAGTCGTGCGCGCCAGGTGGCCCACACCTATTACAAGCAACGACCGCCTGTTTTACGAGTTTAATTGTGCCTGTACATGAAAATCCAAAAGAGGACGCTGTTAGATCTTTCAAAATCGCCTTAAATTGTTGCTTTTACCCAAGATTTCTGAGATGACCCATTCCTCCATTCCATGGGTTAGAAACGAAGAGAAAGGTTCAAAGCCAAGATAAAAGCAGCCCGACCTTGCATTTTGTGACGCCATATGCTAACAATATCACATATATTTTTTTATAAATGTAGAAATCTTCACACCCCTACAACTGTTTTTGAAATCTTGGTCCATGGAGAGAGACTCACATACTGTGCAGGCTTTTGTTTTAACCCATACCAACTGATGAAACTATAGCGGATCAACAACAAAACCTTGACAAATTTAATCAGCTACAAAAAGCCTAATATGATCTAACACTATACAGTCAAACTTTTCATCATCATTAGGCCTACTTGATCTCACATTTTGGTTAAAAAAAATATATATTTGTAAATTCAGTGTTTTTGAGAAAAATGCCCCTAAGCTCTCTGAATCCACAACAAATAAGTTAGGTATGGATTTTGTTGTCAATATCCATACCTTTTAAGCTCTGCATAAACACCCAATGTGAAAACATTTTAGAAAATTGGCCAAATATCAATTTGCACTTTGTTGGCGATGACCCTCAGACAAGATTGAAAGAAAGCAGTGGAGAGAGATTAAAAAGAGCTCTCTGTGTGTTTGTGTGTGTGTTTATGGACAAAGGCACCTGTGATTTGCTCTCTCCAAACACAGTTCAAACCGTTTCCACCCTCCAAGAATCTAAATATAAAGTGAGGAGGTAAAACTGCTATGTTGTTCTTAGTAATAAGTGGTTATCATACACTATATATACAAAAGTATGTGGAAACCCCTTCAAATTAGTGGATTTGGCTATTTCAGCCACACCCGTTGCTGACAGGTGTATAAAAATTGAGCACACAGCCATGCAATCACCATAGACAAACATTGGCAGTAGAATGGCCTTACTAAAGAGCTCAGTGATAATCAACGGATGCCACCTTTCCAACAAGTCAGTTCGTCAAATTTCTGCCCTGCTAGAGCTGCTCCGGTCAACTGTAAGTGCTGTTATTGTGACGTGGGAACGACTAGGAGCAACAACGGCTCAGCCGCGAAGTGGTAGGCCACACAAGCTCACAGAACGGGACTGCCGAGTGCTGAAGTGGGTACAAATTGTCTGTCCTCGGTTGTAACACTCACTACCAACTTCCAAACTGCATCTGGAAGCAACGTCAGCACAATAACTGTTAGTTGGGAGCTTCATGAAATGGGTTTCCATGGCCGAGCAGCCGCACCCAATGCATAGTGCCAACTGTAAAGTTTGGTGGATGAGGAATAATGTCTGGTGCTGTGTTTCATGGTTTGGGCTATGCCTTTTAGTTCCAGTAAAGGGAAATGTTAAAGCTACAGCATACAATAGCATTCTACACAATTCTGTGCTTCCAACTTTGTGGCAACAGTTTGGGGAAGGCCCTTTCCTGTTTCAGCATGACAATGCCCCCATGCCAAATGTCCAGTCTTTTCCAATGTCAAAGAGGTTGGTTAAGGCCAGATGGACAAGGCCACAGTTTTTGGAATGATACTCTGCCCTGGCTTGGATATCAGACTCAGGGTTTTCCCCTAACTAAATGTATTTTATACCTCCACGGGGCTTCTGGTTTGAACAGGAAAGCCACTTGAACCACTCGAGGGCCGGGTGGATGTCAACAGACTGATTTGCATGAGGCACAAGGTTGTAATTTGCTATAATTGGAGAAAGTTATAGAAGACGTGCCTATATAATCTAATGAGACATTTCATTAATGAGTCAATTATTGGTTTGAATAGTTTTGTAACACATTCATATACTACCTACTACATTGACAAGCAATTTACAGATGCACTTTTACCACAACAAACCATTATCATCTCCCTCTAAAACAGCTAGACTGCAGACAGGACTACTAAATCTGGCTGTTTACTTAGAAAAAATATTCTGTGACTCATTTCCCACCACAACCAAAACCACTTTGAGACCTCAGGTATACTGTTCAATATTGCCTCGGACCGAATGCCCAAGGAGGGAGTAGGTGTGTGATTTCGTAACCAAATATCCTATGAGTGTCATTGAATACACAACATGATTAAACCTCCTCCAGTACGCCCACAACCAGTACGGAATGAAACAGGGAGGGACCTACCTGAATTTGTCCAATAGAAACTGTTTGGACTAATGATTACACCCCTGATGTTCTCCTCCGTTGATCATGAATCCTTTGACAATGAGATTGACGTGGTCACACCATACACAAACACAGACTCCTTCAGTCAGAAGGGCCTGTAGAAGGCCTGGGCCCAGAACTTGGCCCAAACTCATTTGACATGTTGTAGCAGATCCAGGAAGACAACAATGCATGTCCATTTCTCGTGCTTTTGTCAAAAATGTGTCCTTTATACACACTGTACAAGGCCAATATACTGTATAGCCATTATACATGAGGCCAAAGCTTTGTTACGTTGGTGGCAGAAGTGGAATCGTGACCATGACAACCATCACTCCTGAAGTCCTTTGAAGGACTAGTTAGTGAGTCAGTGTTGACATGCTTTTCAATAGGGGAGGGTTGTGTAACAACTCTGCAACCCACCACCCAATGGATCCTGCTCCAGACCAGGTTTACAACCCTTTTGAGTCCCTACAGTACTATACTGTAGGTCAGGTCTCCATGATGATACTGATTGGTGTATCACAAAGCACACACCCCTGCCTCACAACTCTCCATATACCGTTATCCCTGTACTACAGATCACATACCTCAGTAAGCACCCACAATGACTCACATGGGTTTACATGGCAAGTTGGTGATTAACACCCAGATAGATGGCGTAGGGTTTCTACAGAAGAAGGGACTTTGGCGCAACAACAATTTCTCACTTTCACCAACTGTTGCTGTGATGTTCTGTGTCGAGTGGTCAGAATAACAAGACCAGAGTAAACAATCACTTAGTCAAAAAATAACATGCTTCTTCACAATAGCTAAGTCAAGACTCTCTCTCTCTCTCTCTTTAGTCGTCTTGTTACTGTTGCTCACTGGAGCTAATTGACAAGGACGGGCGAAGGGTGATTGTCGGTGGTGTGCTTCACACATCTTTGCACTCGTTAACAAGACATCCATTTAATCAAATTTGATCTGTTTGACGGAGACAAAGTAACTCTTTGAAAGTGGAAGTTTTTACTGAATTACATTGATTTTTGATTTACTGTATTTCTATAGAAATTACAGTTCCCCAATTATCTGCAACAGCTTCACTCTTGCTGATCCTGGCTTTACAGTCATTTGCTTCATACTGAGGTGGACAGACATACATTATTTGCCAGTTACCTGTCAAGTCAGATCAGTGTGATGGACAGAAAACAGGCATCATTTAAAATGTGTGGGGATGGTTGTACTGTTGTAGGTAAAGTACAACATTCCCTTGCCATTGTACCTCTTATGTTCAGTTAGCTATGATTCATCATTGTGAAGCACTGCTGATTACACAATCATAGTCACTATTACTATTATGTTTATTAATGGTCAAAACATTCTTTTACAAGTTCGTTCCATTGTATTTCTGTCAGTAAAAACGTCGTTAAGATCATAATTGCATAGCTGAAGCTTTTCTGACAGCTTTTTGTATTGTTTTCTAGGCCTCTGTCTTTTGAAATGTATCTGACATATTATTGAAGTGACTTTTGTGGGACCCCAACGGGTAACTTCCCCATGTATGTTCATGCATTTCCTATCACAAAAATAAATGAGGAAGTTGCCCGTTGGGGTCTCACAATAAAAGTCACTTCTAAAGTAAAGCATTTCCTATTACAGCCATCACTATTCAAACAATGCACCTCTGTTTCCGATGCAGGGTAGTTCATCACATACCCCACCGTGGAGAGACAAGGCAGGCTAACTGAGCACAGGTGTTTAGTTGTTACAACAGTAAGGCTATTAATACATGTGGAGTGAAACAATGTGGCTTTGTAGAATGAAACATGGAACACATACAGCTGCTTTTAAAAACTGCTTTTCCACCTCTATTCATTTGAATCAGTTTCTCATACAAAGCAGTATGAATAAGGTACTCAGATAGAAAATGAAAATGAGTTTTAAATATCGCATTTTGTTGCGCCCCTATGTCAAAAAGAAAGTAGAAAAGGAGAACGCCAGGAGAAGGCATTCCAACATCCCCCAGCTCAAAACCGCTGCAATAGAGGATGTATAGCATGTGTGGCATAAACTGTCTAACACACCAGCCTTCTGCGGTAATGTCAATTTCTATTCTCAGTAGGAACACTGTCCCTAGTAGAAGACTGCGACAGTAGGCTACATGCGTCCAGTTTAAGCGTCTGCCAGTAGAAAGTGCCCTGCAGCTTTCGAAGTTACAGCATCAGGACCAGCAATCGCTCCCATCTGTAAGAGAGCAGTCACACACAAGCAGTTCTCACTTTTACACCGAATACCCCACTCAACAGTTGTCTGTGCATTTATTGAATGTTGTTCACAGACAAAGTGGTCTAGCTCCCCGCTGATCACACCACCCAACCGGACCTGAGCAAGTACATCTTGTTTTCTTAGTGGCGTGTTAAACTGTCACATCCCACTGGCGGCTAGCTTAATCGATACCTCTTTTCTCTTCCTCCACCCAGTCTTTGGTTGTCGACCTTCCAGTCTTTAGAGTCCGGATGGACATCAGTGCAGATGGCTCCCAGTCTGATTGTCTGTTGTTTCCTCAGCTTGATGTCGTAGGTTTTATGCAATCAATACTGCTTTTCTGAAGATGTTGTACACAATTTTTTTTGCCATGCTGGGGCTGAATCCCCCCCCCCCCCAGCTTGGACTATTAGGTTTAGTTTGGTCCCAGTCAATATCCTTGACATCATTTGAGTAAGAAAAATCTTAAGATGTATAACTACCACAAGTTTATACTGGCCTGAAAAAGGGGGCTATCTATATGCAACCATATGGAACATTATCACAAAAATCTAAAGTATCAACGTACAAATACTAAACCTTCCTATTTTCTCAATGGGATTTCAAAACAATTATTTGCTGTGAAGTCTCAGTAAAAACTCAATAGCACTTAAACTTATCCAGACAGAAGTCAAAATTGCAACAACTGGGTCATAATCCAGGCCAGGTTGCAGCCCTCTGCGGTTTCCATGGGAACTGTACAGTGGAGATTAGCCAGGGGCTGTAGTGAGCAGGACTTGGGCTGGATGGTGTATCAGAGGGACTTGGGCTGGATGGTGTATCAGAGGGACTTGGGCTGGATGGTGTATCAGAGGGATTTGGAGGCATTTAACAAACTTCAACCTGAACGTTTTGATAGACCTGTACCTGCGGGGAGATGGACAGTAAAATATTCCTATTCCAGATCTTTTCAAACGTTTATTGCACTTGTTGGACAAGTTAAGCTTCATACATCATTTATTGTTTCAGGGAATGGGATTGGTAAATGTGACAAACAACCATCCCTATAATCTTAACTTTATTTGACTTTATGTTAAGACACCACAGGCTCAGTTGAGGGCCTCTTGATAATTCATCAGAAACGGATGAATGTAAGATGTCGAACAGATAAATGAAAGGACAGCTATGAACATGGCATCTTCAGAATGAGTAAAATAGCATTCAGAAATGCTTGGTGCAGAGCCTGGCAGGATTCCTCAACATTGTGTAAGAATTTGTTACAGTTGCACAATGCGGAGACACAAGGAATTCTGCGATGCTCGGAATAGAAAGCAGTGGCTAATTAAATTCGACTACATAACTAAAAGTAACTTGATCACAAATGTTAAGATATGCATAAGGAAAACAAAATAAGTCTGAGAATTTTCTGGGCTTCCCATTGAGTCACTGGACAAACAGAGCTTGAAAACTGCACTGACAGAGCAGTTTGGCTGCTGGATTATGGCATGATTGTTACGAGCACTACAGGCCATGTGACTATCAGGCAGCCTATGAGGTCATGGGGCAGTCAGTTCTCAGCTCCCCGAGAAGACTGTCGCCACCACCTAGCAAGCTCCCTCTAAACACCATGGTAAATAGTCATTCCCCTCTGAAGCCATGAGGACTTTTTCCAACAAGCCAAAGAAGAGACAGATTTTAGGCAATATGGTATTTATATATTTCAATTCAGAGAAAATTAGTATCCAATGATGATATGCTGTATTACATTCAGGTTTAAGCCCTTAAGACTTTTAAAACAAGAATTTAAATGGGCAACAGAAAATTTTTTTTTTTAAAGACAACAAAAAACACCACCCGAGAGCAATGGAGAGAACTTAAATTCCATGAGACTTGAGGTTAACAAACCAAACCAGATAAGCAGGCAAAGAAAACAAACTCAAAAAAGTATGGTATGCGCCCTTTCAGAAATCTCACATTGTTCCTTCTGTGTTCAGACATAATTTTTGTTTAACGGGTGTACAATGTTAATTCTCAGGTTGTGTAGGTACCCCTAGCTCACTCTCCTGAGGTGATGTCAGACAGGAAATCCAGTCCCGTCAGTCTATGGTCTCAGCTGCAATGTAGCTCTTGTTTACGACCTCTCTCTAGAGAAAGGGAGTAAAGTGCTGGTGTTTAATCCGGTCCATACATGAAGGTGAGACGAGCACAAGAGACCTGAAACAGCGGCATTTGTATAACTACACAGTATACTGTCCAAACAAACCCCAAACACTATACAAATATACAAAATCAACAGAAGTCATTTCAAAATATTCCTTAAGTGAGGTGAAAGATGAAAAAAAAGTGTTGATTAAGGAAACTACAGATTATGGTAGGATTTGCATTAATATAGATGTGCCCAATATCTGTTTGTTGTTTGAGTATGATGATAAACCTTCAATAGAGTGAGGGATGTAGTATTTTGAGCATCTGCAACAATACAACCTGATAATCAGAGACAATGGGGTAGGAGATTTGTCTCATGTCTTATTGCTTGCCAAAGAGATGGACTTTTATAGGGCTCTACAGTTACTTCTTAGAGAAGCTAAAAAAAAAGAAAAAAAAGAAAGAAATGATCCCTTTTGTCAGTTCTGTCACTCAAATACACACATCTCAGGATAAACGTTCCATATTACACTGAAAGACTGCAAATTAGTTCAAGTCTTTGCCACCTGTGAGCCTGACTGCTTAGGTATAAAAACAAGTTGCTTTAAAAAAGGAGAAAGGATTCCCATGGAAACACAGGAAGATAAACTATGCCCAGACTGAAAGTGATTGAATTAGATCTGTCTGTCCCAGAGTGTAAAACCTGAAATGGTTAGTGCATTTCCCATTCGCTTCACAGCGTGAAAAAGTGATGGTGGTTGCGGGTAGGTCATTATTAGTTCTCCAACAAGCCTTTCACATGTCAGTGTCAGCTGACACAGACACAGAATGGCCATACCTTATAGGGAAGCTCAGTTGGAAGAGGGACACGGGGGGGGACAGTCTTGGTTCCTCAGAGAAGTCGATGGTAGACACTTCCTGTAGAGTTCCTGTACGTTATGCAATGATTTCCCGTTCTCTGTTCAGGCAAGTTCAGTTCAGCTTTATTTTCTGACAGGTCAGGATACCCTGGAACTTTGAGGGCAGGTTAGGAAGCAGTCACATACTGAGGAGACCACAGTAAGACAATGGGCTGATTTCCTGATCATCACAGGTCGAGTTTCTGCTCTCACAGCACTCTAGAGGCACTCAGTGGAGACTCCAGGCAGAAACTTGCCAAATACTCTAGACGAACCAAAACCTAACACATAACTATCTCCAACACTGGACAGCTTAAAGCTTCTCCCTACAGCCATTCAGCTTAGGGTTATACCGACAGAACACAGCCTCAAAACAGAAGTTACAGTACTAGGGTCTACTCTAATATATATCTCATTAAAACAGGCCTGCCCAGACAACTCACTTCATCAGAAGGCACTGTGTGAAAATGAAGGTCTGTGTGAGGTACATTTTTGGGATGATTGAATATTTGCATTTCAAATACATGCTATTACAAGCTAAGCTGTGTAGAAAAACTCTTCAACTTCAAAACTGAACGTTGGCCACCACTGTATGCTAAGACATATACACCTAGAGGAGCTTCACCATACAATCATAAAGCTTTAGCTGATTTGTCATAAGCAAATAACTACAAAAGAGATCAACAGATCAGGCTGTTTATGTTTCTGGCTTTGATACTGTAATCCTTTGAGAGGTTAGTGAAGGAGGGGTTATTTAGGCTAGAAAATACTGAAGCAGCTACAAACCTAGAAAAAAAAGCACCTATAGGTATTTTACCTGAAATATTTAAATGGGTAGGTTGACCATGTGAAGTGTGACTGAATGCTAATCTCTTCTCCCTGCAGAAATATCCGCATTGAGGCATGTACCTCTTAAGGTTCATCTGTTAAAAAATAAAAAAGGGAAATGAAATCAGGAATATAATAGAAGAGGATGACATTAGCAGAGAGGACAATGAGAGGTGCTACATTACTCCTGGCATCATTCTCTCCTGTCGTGAGGTCCACTGTTTAATGGAGAACAAAGAGGATGACTGTGGAGCACGCCATACAGGAAGCAGCCATACTACAAATAGTGTGTGGGATATTTTTACCGAACTTACTACAATTCCCATCAGGCATTTCACTATATTATCATTAAAAAGCATTTATTTCAGCTAGAAGAAAAAAATTACTTTTCTTCAAAACACTGCTGTGCGGAGAAAAAAATGATTATTATAAGTGGAATATTGCTAATTGATTACTAAAAGGGGAAGATGGAAGGCTGTCAGGAGGGCCTTCCTCAGTCACTGCTGTCCTCCTCATCTTCGTCGTCCGACACGTTGTTGTACTTCGACCCTGACCGGCTGTAGGAGTCCGAGCGTGGGTCTAAGCCCGTCCCCCCTCCTGCGGAGGCCAGCTGCAGGTAACAGAACTCACACACACGCACCGGCTTGGACGACTGGCTGGGCAGCAGGAATTTCTTGTCAGAGCATGGGCCACAAACCACATAGCCGCACTTGCGGCAATGGTGGCGGCGGCTGAGGGGCGTGAACTTGATCTTCTGGCAGCGCATGCAGAGGGTGGCCTCCGAGTCTGGTATCCAGACGGCTGCGTGCTCGCCAGTCGGCGCCTTGCCGCTCTTCTCCAACAGGTCGCCCACGCACTTGCTGATGTGGCTCATCCACTCTGACTTCTCAGTAGCGGTGGCGGCGTAGACAGCGAAGGACTTGGTGGGTGTCTTGATGAGCCAGCCGTTCCGCAGGTCGCCCTCATCAGCCACCGTGTTGATGGTGACGCTCTCCAGCGGGATGATGTGCTGCTTGTTGTACTTCTTCTTCTGGATGACAATGTTGCCGTACACCAGGATGTCGTTGAACAGGAAGAACTGGCGCGCCTTGGGCTTCTTGCGACACAGCTTGGTGAGCACACCCTCACCGATGAGTACGCGGCCCGGTATGACCAGTGGCTGGCCCGCCGCGCCGAAGCAGCCCTCGACTACCTGGATCCGCTTGGAGTTGGCCTCGCTGTTCGCCAGCCGGTCCACCATCTTAGCCTCGCCTGGATCAAAAAGAGAGAGGAGGGAGAGAGAGAAAACTATTGTATTTTAATGTTGTGCAAATAACCCTTCAAAGCTGTGATACAAAGATTGAAAGTGGGAAAAAAAGTGTCATCCAACTAACTGTATTTTAAGAATATGAAAAGCGACAGGAAATATGTCAGGCAATACAGACGAATTTCAATTGAGAACCTCTCAAAAATGTCCATGGACTAGGCCTGAAGTCTCATTCACTTAGCTGCTTTATTAACTTAAAAGATAAGCTCACTCAAAAATGAGGATTTTTTATTGGACATCCTACTCCAAAATACATTAACATGTAATTATGTTATCTTCCTTTAAAACGCTTCTGAAAATCGAGGACAGTTTCATTCTCTCTCTTGATCTTAATGACACCACCAGACCATTCTATATTAACCCAAAAAGTAATCTTAGCTAACAATTATCACATACAGCTATTATTAAGGTTGGCTAAAAGATAGTTAGATAGTTGTATTTGTCCCATTACGGCAACTGTGAGAGCATGGGCAGCGCCATTGATGCCATCTCCATTTTGAAGTAGTCAAATGTTCTTCCTATACTACTCCTATGAGTTGGTAAACAAAGTGAAAGGGTGCATACTGCCACCTGAAGTGTGCTGTTTGAACAGGTATACATTACTGACACCTGCAGTAATGGAATGTTTTCACACAAGTATAATTCACTGACTGATCCCTCCTGATGACCTGGATTGAATTATGTGATCCTTCCTTTACTCATGAGAAGTCCCACCCTGCTAACTACTTCAAAATGGTGAAAGTCCTCAATAGCGCTGCCCATGCTAAAACGGGCTCTTGGGCTCTCGAATCCTCTCTCTCTATGGGTTGGCTACACTTCCAGGATTTCAAGTTACCTTGGAGGTTCTCGGGCGAGCTGCTGAAAATCTGAGGAAGATATGCAACTTGTTGTAACTTGTCACTCTGATCTTAAAAGTGCGTCTCGGCAGAAATCTGTATTTTATTTGTATTTCTTTTTTCAGTGGCAGCACCGCTGCTAAATTAATATAGGGGAAACACTGCTTCAAGGAACACACACACAAACACACAGAGAAGCAAATGCTTAGTATTAATAACTCCCATCGTCCGCAAAAAAGAACCTGGACAGCCATTTTAATGAAGGTTGATAGCTGCAGAATAAATGGTGTCCACAGAAGATGGGTGTTAAAATCAGAAAGAGTTTAATATGGGTCTTTAAGGGATGGTTCACTGAAATTACTTAATTATGCCCTGTAAGCAGTCGATGGAGAAGGTATGACAATCCATACTTTGGTTTAGTTTGTCTGGCACGGTTTCCAAATGATAACGTTTTAGCATTTTTGGCACAAATCCCATTCAAGTCATGGGACCGATAGCTTTTTCCCCCCACGCATCATATCCAAATCATCTGAAAGTATCTTGATTGTAAAGTTCAATAAAGTCACTTATTGATGCTATGAACATGAAGCACAAAAAATGCTAATATCAGTCCCATGACTTGGAAAATGTTGAAACAGAAACTAAACCAAAGCACCCTCCAAACTCGTCACCAAGCTCGAGACCCTGGGTCTCGACCCCGCCCTGTGCAACTGGGTCCTGGACTTCCTGACGGGCCGCCCCCAGGTGGTGAGGGTAGGTAACAACATCTCCACCCCGCTGATCCTCAACACTGGGGCCCCACAAGGGTGCGTTCTGAGCCCTCTCCTGTACTCCCTGTTCACCCACGACTGCGTGGCCATGCACGCCTCCAACTCAATCATCAAGTTTGCAGACGACACTACAGTGGTAGGCTTGATTACCAACAACGACGAGACGGCCTACAGGGAGGAGGTGAGGGCCCTCGGAGTGTGGTGTCAGGAAAATAACCGCACACTCAACGTCAACAAAACAAAGGAGATGATTGTGGACTTCAGGAAACAGCAGAGGGAGCACCCCCCTATCCACATCGACGGGACAGTAGTGGAGAAGGTGGAAAGTTTTAAGTTCCTCTGTGTACACATCACGGACAAACTGAATTGGTCCACCCACACAGACAGCGTTGTGAAGAAGACGCAGCAGCGCCTCTTCAACCTCAGGAGGCTGAAGAAATTCGGCTTGTCACCAAAAGCACTCACAAACTTCTACAGATGCACAATCGAGAGCATCCTGTCGGGCTGTATCACCGCCTGGTACGGAAACTGCTCCGCCCACAACCGTAAGGCTCTCCAGAGGGTAGTGAGGTCTGCACAACGCATCACCGGGGGCAAACTACCTGCCCTCCAGGACACCTACACCACCCGATGTCACAGGAAGGCCATAAAGATCATCAAGGACAACAACCACCCGAGCCACTGCCTGTTCACCCCGCTATCATCCAGAAGGCGAGGTCAGTACAGGTGCATCAAAGCAGGGACCGAGAGACTGAAAAAAAAAAAAAAAAAAACAGCTTCTATCTCAAGGCCATCAGACTGCTAAACAGCCACCACTAACATTTAGTGGCCGCTGCCAACATACTGACTCAACTCCAGCCACTTTAATAATGGGAATTGATGGAAATTATGTAAAAATGTATCACTAGCCACTTTAAACAATGCCATTTAATATAATGTTTACATACCCTACATTACTCATCTCATATGTTTATACTGTACTCTATATCATCTACTGCATCTTGCCATATTTATGTAATACATGTATCACCAGCCACTTTAAACTATGCCACTTTATGTTTTCATATCCTACATTACTCATCTCATATGTATAGACTGTACACTATACCATCTACTGCATCTTGCCTATGCCGTTCTGTACCATCACTCATTAATTTATCTTTATGTACATATTATTTATCCCTTTACACTTGTGTATAAGGTAGTAGTTGTGGAATTGTTAGATTACTTGTTGGTTATTACTGCATTGTTGCTACACTCGCATTAACATCTGCTAACCATGTGTATGTGACAAATAAAATTTGATTTGATTTCATACCTTGTCTATAGACCGCTTACAGAGTAAGGAAACCAATATGTCATTTGGGTGAACTATCCCTTTAATGTACCAGTAGAGAATTTCACTGTGACATTATATTCTAACAGGTTCTGACGTACCAGTAGAAAAACCAAGCTGCTCCTATCTAACTTTCCTAACGATGACAATCTCTGTTACTCGCTTGCCTCCTTAACGTCGCTCTCTGCCCAGAAGACACCATCTGTCTTTCCCAATCTAATTCCCTCACTCTCTCTATCCTTAGGGAACTTCCATCTGCAGCTTCACAGAACCATGGCATGAAACCAGAAAGCCCCTTTTGCCCAGGAACACTAAGGTAAACTGCCTAAATGACTACCGACCAGTAGCATTCATGTCTGTAGCCATGAAGTGCTTTGAAAGGCTGGTCATGGCGCACATTAACCATTAACACCATTATCCCAGAAACCCTAGACCCACTCCAATTTGCATACCGCCTCAGATCCACAGATGATGCAATCTCTATTGCACTCCACAGTACTCTTTCCCACCTGGACAAAAGGAACACCTACATGAGAATGCTATTCATTGTAGTGGAGCATGTTGAGAGCTTCAAGTTCCTTAATGTCCACATTACCAACAAACTTTCATGGTACAAACACACCAAGATAGCCGTGAAGAGGGCACGACAAAGCCTATTCCCCCTCAGGAGACTGAAAAGATTTGGCATGAGTCCTCAGATCCTTAAAAAGTTATACAGCTGCACCATCGAGAGCATCCTGACGGGTTGCATCACTGCTTGGTATGTCAACTGCTCAGCCTCCGACCGCAAGGCACTACAGAGGGTAGTGCGTATGGCTCAGTACATCACCGAGGTCAAGCTTCCTGCAATCCAGGACCTCTATACCAGGCGGTGTCAGAGGAAGGCCCTAAAAATTGTCAAAGACTCCAGCTACCCTAGTCATAGATGTCCTCTCTCCTACCGCACGGCAAGCAGTACCAGAGCGCCAAGTCTAGGTCTAAAAGACTTCTTAACAGCTTCTACCCCCAAGCCATAAGAACAGCTAGTCAAAAGTCTACCCCCCGCTACTCTATGGTTATTATCTATGCATAGTCACTTTAACTCTACCTACATGTACATATTACCTCAATTAACCTGTGCCTCCGCACATTGACTCTGTACCGGTACTCCCTGTATGTAGCCTCGCTACTGTTATTTTATACCTCTCTTTTTTTGTTGGTTAAGGGCTTGTAAATAAGCATTTCACTGTAAGGTCTACACCTGTTGTATTCGGCGCAAGTTACAAATAAAATACTACCCTCATCTCACCCACTCTTTGGAGTGAATCCAAAACTAGCAAAGCAAACACAGAAGTTTATCTGCTTTGACCCAACTTCCAGCAAAGGCACTGAGCGGGAGCTTGTAATTGTACATTCATATAGGTCAAAGGTAATTGATGAGAAAGACGATGGGCTGTGTTTGCCCTGTGGGCCTGGGGATGGTACCCTGCAAAAGGGACAGACTTCAGTTGTTTGAACTGGTGATGCACATGCGTCTGATGCATACGATACTATAGGCACATTGAGTGATCAAAAATAATCTCAAATAAAGCCTACAGATTACATACAAAGTCTACTCAACTAGGCCATCTCTTGATGTTGATACCAAGACAAATTCAAACTTAGGTACACACCTCTGGCAGATCTCTAATATGGAGTGGATCATAGCAACGCAATGCAACTCCAGGCCTGGCCCCACTGTTGCTGCTCTGGGATTGTGCTAATTAGCAGCAGAAGCTAATACTAACATAAGCACTGGGACCAGGCTACAGGCAGGGAGGGCACACAGGCTCACAGTTATCTGTGCATTAGCCACCTAGCCCAGAGAGCTAACACTATTGACGACAGGTGATATGGAGCAATGGAGTATAGGGCCTTGTGTGCCCCTGCCTGGAGTGGATATTGTTTAGAGACATATTAACCCTGTTAGTGAGGCCTCTGCCTACTGCCATGACGACAGGCTTCAGCTGCAGTCAAGAGGAAGATGAGGAAGATGAGATCTAGAGCCGGGCCTGAGAAAAAAAAAAAAAGATGAAGGATTGTGTCAGGGAAATGAATCATAGGGAGTTAGGTTAAGAGGAAGATACAAGGCTGCTTGGTCTCTATATTGGTACTTAATGCCCAATAGAAAGAGAGAAGGCCTAAACCTTTCAACACGTCTGATTACAACAGATGATCTTGATCACGTTACACTGTCAAAAAATGTTTCAATACTTTGCGGTGGTGAGGCTGCATGGAGGCATCGATTCAAACACCTACATGTAAATGGCAAAGGCATACGAAGACACTGACATTCAGCATTTAGGCGTGACGTTCTGCGCCCACCAGGTTAGGCGTGGTCGTTTTCATCTGAAGGGCCCAACATGTTGGGACAAAACCAACTGCCAATCCTGGTTGTGACCGTGTGAACTACTGTGACTCACCTCTGCTTTGCAAAGTTAAACACAGAGTAGAGGGAGGCCTATGCCATTTCAGAGAAAAGTGCTTCAGAGTGAGGCTATAGATTTTGCATTAACTTTATACAGTAACAGGCCTAACGTGTCTTAGGCCTATAGTACATGTACTGCTTCAGTGGATTCAATAGATTTAGTTCCGAAGAAGCAGATTCCAGCTCTCACACAGCTCTCATCCAAAATAACAGCAGAATGACCTCAGTCTCACTTTCACACCACCTCCTCTTCAGTGTGACACGCAGTAAACAGATGGGGAAGACAGAAAAACTTCTCATGTCCTTTCAGCTTAGCTCAGGTCATACACCACCTTCAGCTCAACGGGTCAACCAGTGCACTGCCTGAAAGAGTAAGCACATGCTGACTGAATTAATTTAGACCTTTTAATACTATGCATGTGCTTGTGCGTGCATGTACTTCTGCTGTCAAATAGGTTAGGGTACACAGGGTCCACTACCTAGTATCGAGTAATCTCAGAAATCCATAACTAAAATCCCATGCAATTGCATCAGATGCTTGATTAAGTTCTGGGGGCAGACTTGCTAGAAAAGATACTAGAACGAGGAGGGGAAGCAGAGCTGTAGCTCCACCCCCTCTCCTTGCAGGCTACAGGCAAGTTTATGGGCCAAATGTCCCCTCCCCTCTGAAATGTTAAAGATGTGCACACCTGTGAAATCGTGATTTGTCCAAATGATACGTGACAAAAGAAAATATGTACTGGAACAGGGTAATTAGTCATCGAATCAAACACATCCGTATGTCCACGAAAGATTTAGTACTGTTATTAATAATGACAGATAAAAAAGACTTGATTTCAAGAGTAATAACAACAAAAAACAAAAACTTTGCAAAAGAACTACCAAGCCAAAACACATACAGGATAACCACCTCCTCACACAAATCTGGACTCCGGTCAGATACCACGCAACAGGTAGCAACAACAACACTTGGGAGTGTTTTAGTTGGTCATTTGCTGATTGGTTGCTCTTGTGCCTCTTGTCTCTGAGTGGACGTACAGGTTGCCAAGTTGACAGGTGGGAGAAGGTTGCCAGGTAGCAGAGGGTAGCAAGGTGGTGAATACACCTCTATCCCAGCACCAGGTTGACTATGGGCTTCCCCATCACCAGCTGGTCCTTTCAGAACCTCATAAGCTTTCCATCCACCATCAGCGACACCAGATCTCGGACAGGTTGGGAAAAAGGACAACCTTTTACAGCGCACTCCTCATAGTTTTGGATGCTGGAGTAACAGGACGAAAGACTTAATTTTGAATGGCAGGGTTAGCTGACGCCAACACTTGTTGCTATAGCCTACCTCAGGTTACGGGAGAAGCAGTAGCTAAAGATAAACCCATGACTAATAGATTACGAGCTCTGTTCTCGCTCTTTCAGGTTTATTTTTCTAGCCATTTTGCCCAGAATCAGATTGAGGTTGTGAAAATACACCCAACATTATGCAGACATGAAAATAGGACTACTTCAGAAAGTCAACACTCATGATGTTAGTTCTTCTTCTCCCCACAACATTTTCTATGTTAGGTTTATATGAGTTTGTGGAGAGGTCCCAATGAACACAGTTGCCACCCTACATCTTTCTGAGGCAACATGAAGGCCAATAATGCTAACATTTTCCATAGGTAGGAGGGCATCCAAGCTACACATGGTGTAATGATCATTATAAACTAATGGTATAGGAGGAGACACTGCCAATAAACAGCAGCTATAAAAAGGCTTGGCTCTCATAATGAATGGTTCTTTGCCCTTTCCTTCCTGTAACGTTGAACAGAAGAGGCACTGCATGCAAAACAGTCTTCTTTCAGTCTCAAATTGGGAGACAGTGCATCTAAAAATAATCCAAGGTTTCCACAGATGGGTCGCCATTGCAAAACATTTGTCTTCATGAAGCAGATGGAGGGAGGCAGCAGGGGACATTGAACCTTTCTCCTCAGTGCTGGGCTCCAACATTACTTAGCCTAACTAACTAACTTTCAATACTCTTTGAGGACCACTGAGTCTGAAATATACCGGCCCACGTCTCATGAACTCTGGCAAGACAGAAGTGACTCAGATACCAAGAGAATGAAAGCGTCAGAAGGAAGAAAAGGAGAAAGAGGAATTTGTATGCTCTAACCCAAACAGAAACCTCCAAAACAAGAAAATCGATTAAGATGGTTCGGTTGTTGACAAGGATGCTGCTGCTTTTGCATATGAGAGGTCAAAGACAGGCAGAAACTGCTTCGCCAATAGAAATCCCCGATCACGCTAGTAGGCGACGTCATGGCAACGTTGGCTAGCTAAGCTCATGCGTAGAAACACGTCAGCGGGTCTAACGGTCGTCTGGTGCACAACTGCACATGTCCAGGCCGTCAAAGCAAAGGCACTCCTTCGATATAAAGTTGTTTTTGACGAAAATGAAAACGTGTTCGTTTGTCACTTTAACGAGGTTGGCATAATAACACGTTCAACTACTTATTAAGACTTCTCAAACCCCGGCCTGCTTAGTCCATTTCGCAAACGTTCCTGGAAGCCTCACAATGTTGCGCCTCTGGGTTTAGAAACAATTGTGGCGTGGTAGCTTAATTAACAATGTCACTGTTGGGGGGGCTCATGTTTTTGGTGTATGCACAGTTTGTTTGTCACAGCCTCCTCCTACAGAGGAAGTAATACCTTGCACACATTCATCTAAAGAGAAGAGCATCAAGTTATTTTTACACCTTTCACTAAAACACGAATTCATGACCTTAAAGCAGAAACCAGCAGTTAAAACAATAACAAAGCGACCTCCTCACCAGTTTCAGTAAAAAGTTAAGGGATGGGGCTTGAGAAATGTAACCACTCTCAAATTCATAGAGCTATGGATGCAAGGATTCACCATCCATGATGTTAAAATTATAGTTTTAATCATGATATAGGGTTTGCATTTACTTTGTTGACAAAGATTGAGAGTAAAACATGTTTATATTTGGGGTTATGATGCAGCACGACAGTTGAACTTAGGTCATAAGGCATTTATAAATTATATTCTTCAAGACTCAAATGGGTACACACTGTACAAAACATTAAGAACACCTGCTTTTCCCATGACAGACTGACCAGGTGAAACCAGTTGAAATCTATGATCCCTGATTGATGTCACTTCAAAACCTGTGTAGATGAAGGGGAAGAGATGGGTTAAAGGATTTTTATGCCTTCAGACAATTGAGACATGAATTGTGTATGTGCCATTCAGAGGGTGAATTGGCAAGACAAAAGTTTGAAGTGCCTTTGAACGGAGTATGGTAGTAGGTGCCAGGTGCACCGGTTTGTGTCACGAACTGCAACACAGCTGGGTTTTCCAATAGTTTCTTGTGTGTATCAAGAATGGTTCATCACCAAAAGGACATCTAGCCAACTTGACAACTGTGGAAAATATTGGTGTCAACACAGCATAGCATCCCTGCGGAACGCTTTCGACACCTTGTAGAATACATGTTCTGAGGGCAAAATTGAGGCTGCTCTGAGGGCAAAAAAAAAGTGGGGGGGTGCAACTCAATATTAGGAAGGTGCTCTTAATGTTTTGTACACTCAGTGTATAAGTCTCAAATGGATGTAGAAACTGATTTATGCCCCTTTAACTGCCCCTTTAATTGAAGGAAGCATTGCATTGGATGAAAGACGGAGGATAGCATAATTCAACCAGACAGGAAGAGAAGATCCGCCTCAAGCATTTCAGCTATTAAAGTGAAAGTATGACTGCCAAGCTCATGATTCACTACACCTTGGACCATGTAGCACAGGTTGTATGAGGATAAGCCCACCCTCACTGTATGTGACACATTTTACTTCACCACCACTAGCAGGTGTTTATGTAAGCTGACGTAAAGTACAGCTATAGGCCTATGCCTCCTCACTGAGAATGAATGTCACCAGTGACCAGACACCTCCAAAAGAATTTGGGCTACTACTTCACTACACCCAACTCTCTGCTCTTCCTTCTCTTCCAATCCAAATCTCCTCTTATATCGTGCTGAGGTGATTCTACTAGCATCACTGCTTTTTGGTAACAGAAGTAGACTAAATTTCACAGAGTTGTTCCATTTGGTATCTAACTCTGCTCATTTTAAGGATGGCAGGAAGTCCAAGAACCACGAGCTGATGCCCACTCCACAGCCAGCCCCAATCACCAAGGGCAGAACTTACCAGACAGCCAGAAAAAATATGTTGAGTCCTTGGGACTGACAAGTACCGCTGCACTGTGGTGTAGCACAGTACACCGAACTTTCAGTACTTTTTCAATAATAGAACATGAAAAACAGTTTGTTACTTTCGGTACTTCTGTCATTGTCAAATGTGCCTCACATCGTCTACTGATTGAGAGAGGATCAAGTATGTCTATCAGGGCAGCCGATGTCCCCTTATAACGGGAGAGCACCGTGCCTGCTCCACTTACTCTTTGCTAGCCTGGCCTGAGGAACCACTGCACTCATTAGCATTACAGGCTAGAACACTTGCAAGAAGATACCAGTAGCTTCTGAGTGGCACAGCGGTCTAAGGCACTGCATATCAGTGCTAGAGGCATCACTACAGACCCTGGTTCAATTCCAGGCTGTATCACATCCGACCGTGATTGGGAGTCCCATAGGGCGGCGCACAATTGGCCCAGCGTCGTCCGGGTTAGGGTTTGGCCCGGGGTAGGCCATCATTGTAAAAAAGATTTTGTTCTTAACTGACTTGCCTAGTTTAATAAATACAAATTTTAGGCCAACTTTCCTTGCTAGCTGAAGCAAATATCAATTCACTTCCCTAGTAACATGCTTCTGATAATATGTAAACGTTAAGGCAAAATATTGCTGATTTCAAAGCTGATTGACACCAAAAACTTTACATTTTCATCGTCTCCCCCGATTCACATATCATCTTTTCTCTAGCCTCGAACTGACTGTGTGTGAATGAAGTCAAGGGTCTTACGAGACTGCGCACACTTTTATACAAATAAAAAGCAGCAAATGTTGATCAGTATAATAAAATAAGTAAAATGTTTTTCATCTGTAGCCGCATGGAAATCAGCCAAAACAAGCTCAATAACTCATTGCATTAAATATGAATATTGAATATGCATTAACCTGTACCGTGGATAGGCCTAGGTTACATCTTGATTTACCCAGTCTATCAATAGACTAAAGCCCTCAAATTCAACTCTGGACCTTGAAGCCAGTTCCACTGCTTTTCCCCCCTCTAACCAGGGACTGATTTAGACCTGGGACACCAGGTGTGTGCAATTAATGATCAAGTATAACAGAAAGCCAGCAGGCTCTGGACCTCGTAGGGTAAGAGCTGAATACCCCTGGGAATAGAGATTTACTAGGGATCTAAACACGCATTGGTCCCCGGTTCAAATGTTTAAGATATGACTATATCGGTTGGAGGGACCCCAAACCAACCGGTCAGAAGATCCATTAAAACGTTGATCATATGCTGTTACTTTCTTCTTAACTTCCGAAAATACCTCATCTTGTGACAACTGATGTCTCCTCTCCTTCAGTGTCGAGCATGTAACTGTGTTGATAATCATTGATCAACAAGTAATTTTGCATGCCGAACAACCAGAGCTGGGACAGTAAACCGAAAATGATCGACGCCGACCATACCAATCACTTATCGCAGGCATTTCGCTGATATCGTTCATTACGATAAGTAGCCTATACTAGAGAAATGTGAGGTTTACCAATATAGGTGATCGCTAATGGAACAATTGATGGCTGCAACCATAAAACTAGTAGCTGTAGTTTAAAGTTAGAAAAATAACAACTTGTGCACATTCATGTTTGAACTGTATTGTTGTATTTATCGCATCAATACAGGCAATTTGTGTCATTATGGATTACCAACAACCCCAGGCAATATCAATAGATTAATCAAACTGTGTACACTGCGTCCCGCGAGGCCACACGTCGCCTCCCGCATTCAAATGTTTGTAAAATGGCTTGTGCAATATTAGGCTTTATTTTTTAATTTTCTCCCCTTTTCTCCCCAATTTCCGTGGTATCCAATCGCTAGTAATTACTATCTTGTCTCATCGCTACAACTCCCGTACGGGCTCGGGAGAGACGAAGGTCGAAAGCCATGCGTCCTCCGAAGCACAACCCAACCAAGCCGCACTGCTTCTTTAACACAGCGCGCCTCCAACCCGGAAGCCAGCCGCACCAATGTGTCGGAGGAAACACTGTGCACCTGGCCCCCTTGGTTAGCGCGCACTGCGCCCGGCCCGCCACAGGAGTCGCTGGAGCGCGATGAGACAAGGATATCCCTACCGGCCAAACCCTCCCTAACCCGGACGACGCTAGCCCAATTGTGCGTCGCCCCACGGACCTCCCGGTCGCGGCCGGCTGCGACAGAGCCTGGGCGCGAACCCAGAGACTCTGGTGGCGCAGCTAGCACTGTGATGCAGTGCCCTAGACCACTGCGCCACCCGGGAGGCCAATATTAGGCTTTATTAGTTGATTGTCAACTAATGTAATTTGCTAGGTTTTTGTTATCAAATGCGCTGTTGAAAATTGTGTTATAAAGTAGCCTAAGCTACCACCTGAGATAGTCAGCAGGTTGGCTATAGCCAGATGAGTTATAGCCAACCTGCTGCCTATAGCCAACCTGCTGATTGGGGCTTAGGCTACATTAGATTTGATTTTGATTGTTCAGGTTCACCATCAGCAACAGTTTTGATCGTTTTCTTTAAACAAAATCAGTGTATATGGTCATTTTTAGATATGATATTATAAACTTTATCCTGTATAAGCGATGTCTGCAACAATTTTTGCTACCCACACTGCATGGGCAAAGCGGGGGGAGATATATAGATTTTAAGTTATCAAAAAAGGTCTAAACCATTCAATTGAGACAGGGCTGAAATCCAAAGTTGTGCTATATATTCATTGGCTATGTCATAGCTAATTTGTAACGATGAATATTGATACATTACTAGGTCAAACACTTTGAATTTGCAAAAATGACAAATTAATTAGTGGGTGATGGGGATTTCAGATCTAAAGTTTAGGGACAAAAAGCAAACATTATCCCCATTTTTATCCCCATTGGGGTGGTAGATGCCGAGTCATCCTTATGGCTCAGCTCAGGTGCCGACATAAACCATAGACACAGTGAAAGGTCAGCTCAGACAGATTCAGCTTAAAGGCACCCAGCTCAAACTCCATTAGCTGCAGATTAGAATTTAGAATGGAAAACAAATGTGCTTAAATAACAAATATTAGTGAATCGTATCGTTCCTCTAATCAAACCAAATCGCTCCGAATCATTTAAAACCCCAAAAGTTGCACATCCCTAAGATTTACCATTCAAATAAATGATTACCTTTAGGTAGTTAGTTATTTTTAACCAAAACTCAAATTGTAATGCAATGATATTGATCTCAAAAGATCTGTCTGGTTCAAGTGACATTATGTGACTTTGGCTGATACGCCTTCTTTATTTGTTGTGGTATCGAGTATCGAAATAAAAAAATGCTGGTATCGTGACAACACTACCGCGCTGTGTTATCATCAGCTTACAACAAACAACTTCAGCCTTGCAAAGGACACTCCTGGCTTACCATGAGCACAGCATGTCTACACAGAGGATTACATGATCTCAATATGAGATAAGGGGGTTGTAAATATGTTGTGTCAAGTGGCCGTTTATGTGATATCTAAACAAGTGTGCAGTGCAGCCACATTGACCTGTTGAATAGGACAGGGTTGAGTTAAGGTCAAACCCCTCACTGCAAATATAGGGAGGGTTGGTGACCTTTCAAAACAAGCCACTGGACCTAATAGCCTCTGATGATATAGTGGCATGATGGCATTCTCACTTCACATTTAGGGTACTACAGTCGATATGGTACCCTTCCCCAGATCTGTGCCTCGACTCAATCCTGCCTCAGAGCTCTACGGACAATTTCTTCGACCTTGATTTTTGCTCTGACATGTACTGTCAACTGTGGGACCTTGTATAGACAGGTGTGTGCACGCCTTCCCAAATCATGTCCAATCAATAGAATTTACCACAGGTAGACTCCAATCAAGTTGTATAAACATCTCAAGAATGATCAATGGAAACAGGATGCACCTGAGCTCAATTTTGAGTCTCATTGCAAAGGGTGTCAATACTTATGTAAATAAGATTTGTTTTCTATTTTTAAAACATTTCCAAAAATTACTTAAAACCTGTTTCGCTGTCATTAAGATTGATGAGTAAAAATGTACATAATCCATTTTAGAATAAGGCTGTAATTTAACAACATCTGGAAAAGGGGAAGGGGTCTGAATAGTTTCTGAATGCACTGTATTTGTGAAATCCCAATTGAGAATGCCAACTAAATGCTAAAAAGCGCATTGTAAACATTTTGTACAGTTTCTGACCTAAAAAAGTAACTCAAAAATACTACTCACTCATTTTTCTGCACGCACAAAACTAATATTTGCCAGCAAGGCTCTTGATCCAGGACGGGATTCTCTGCTGTTACCAAGCGAATGCTTGATTTAGAAATAAGCTAACCACTTAGCTAGATAGCTAACTAGCTACTAAATTTGCACACCAAATGCACAACTGCAGACATTTCGCGCATTTTAGATTTAACATACGTTATAAAATATATCTAGCTGGCAAACATTTAGTTGTGAATTCCATACTGTAATTAGATCCCCTGGCGCATGCTGCACTACAGTGAATGACTCACAAAGCTCCGGTCTCTCGTCGTTTTCTTGTAAACAAACACCATGTGACACGTGACTGGGGACTACCGTAAACTTCATAAGAATGTGACAGACGAACTGAAGAACGCACTGTTCTTTATCTCCTATAGTATTGCACAAGTTGACTGCAGGTATTTACTTAAAAAGTTTCTACAAATATTCAAATGTATCCCGTGGCTTTTCCAAATACGCCGGTATATACTGCCCAAGCCTAATTCATGACATGCACAATTGCTTGGGACTGTTGTGAATGTGCTCTCTAACCCAGAGCAAGAGGGCAGTCTAACCAAAGCATGTCCAATGCACTGCATTCACAGAATACCCTTATCAATCCAATAGCAACAAGGTTTCATTCGAATTTCAGCTAACCTTTGTTATGGGACCTCTACCTTCAGGTGAAGGTGTGGAGTGGGACATTCCACTGTGTAAATTATTACAGTGAAGCCACCTGTAGATAGGCTAGATTATAACCTTGCGCAGGTGAGAGCTAAAAAAAAAAAAGAAGGACAATAAGCACTGGTTCTCGAGGGACAAAAATATATATATATATATACTCTTAAAATGGCAAATAATTATTCAGCTACTACTCTCTACTGAAAACCTTGGAGGGAAAGCTTTAGTCATTGCCATAACTTGCTGACTCAGAAGCTAGTAAAAAAAAAAGCATTAAGCAGAAAGGATGTTAACTTTGACTAGAGGAGGGGAAGCCATCCCCCAGTGTTGTGAGGCTAGGCTATATAAAACCTCTGAATCAATTTAATGGAGCAGGCAATGGACCAAATCATTGAAAGATTGACTAAGTGACTGACTCAAATGAACTTGGCAAAAACCATTGAGGTCACCACCCATTGACTTCAGCTGCCTCTCAGGCCAAAAGTTGACACGCTATATACAGTTGAAGTCGGGAAGCTTACATACACCTTAGCCAAATACATTTAAACTCAGTTTCACAATTCCTGACATTTAATCCTAGTAAAAATGCCCTGTCTTAGGTCCGTTAGGATCACCACTTTATTTTAAGAATGTGAAATGTCAGAATAATAGTAGAGAAAATGATTTCAGCTTTTATTTATTTCATCACATCACATATACACTCAATTAGTATTTGCTAGCATTGCCTTTAAATTGTGTAACTTTGGTTAAACGTTTTGGTTAGCCTTCCACATGCTTCACACAATAAGTTGGGTGAATTTTGGCCCATTCCTCCTGACAGAGCTGGTGTAACCGAGTCAGGTTTGTAGGCCTCCTTGCTCGCACACACTTTTTCAGTTCTGCCCACACATTTTCTATGGGATTGAGGTCACGGCTTTGTGATGGCCACTCCAATACCTTGACTTTGTTGTCCTTAAGCCATTTTGCCACAACTTTGGAAGTATGCTTGGGGTCATTGTCCATTTGGAAGACCCATTTGCAACCAAGCTTCAACTTCCTGACTGATGTCTTGAGATGTTGCTTCAATATATCTACATAAATGTTCCCTTCCTCATGATGCCTTCTATTTTGTGAAGTGTACCAGTCCCTCCTGCAACAAAGCACCCCCACAACATGATGCTGCCACCCTCGTGCTTCACGGCTGGGATGGTGTTCTTCGGCTTGCGAGCATCCCCCTTTTTCCTCCAAATATAACGATGGTCATTATGGCCAAACAGTTCTATTTTTGTTTCATCAGACCAGAGGACATTTCTCCAAAAAGTACAATCTTTGTCCCCATGTGCAGTTGCAAACCGTAGTCTGGCTTTTTAATGGCGGTTTTGGAGCAGTGGCTTCTTCCTTGCTGACTGCCCTTCAGGTTATGTCGATATAGGACTGGTTTTACTGTGGATATAGATACTTTTGTACCCGTTTCCTCCAGCATCTTCACAAGGTCCTTTCTGTTGTTCTGGGATTGATTTGCACTTTTCGCACCAAAGTACATTCATCTCTAGGAGACAGAATGCGTCTCCTTCCTGAATGATATGACGGCTGTGCAGTCCCATGGTGTTTATACTTGCGTACTATTGTTTGTACAGATGAACGTGGTACCTTCAGGTGTTTGGAAATTGCTCCAAGGATGAACCATACATGTGGAGGTCTACAATGTTTTTCTGAGGTCTTGGCTGATTTCTTTTGATTTTCCCATGATGTCAAACAAAGAGGCACTGAGCTTGAAGGTAGGCCTTGAAATACATCCACAGGTACACCTCCAATTGACTCAAATGATTTCAATTAGCCTATCAGAAGCTTCTAAAGCCATGACATAATTCTGGAATTTTCCAAGCTGTTTAAAGGCACAGTCAACTTAGTGTATGTAAACTTCTGACCCACTAGAATTGTGATACAGTGAACTATAAGTGAAATAATCTGTCTGTAAACAATTGTTGGAAACATTACTTGTGTCATGCACAAAGTAGATGTCCTAACAGACTTGCCAAAACTATAGTTTAACAAGAAATTTGTGGAATGGTTGAAAAGCGAGTTTTAATGACTCCAACCAAAGTGTATGTATACTTCCGACTTCAACTGTATGATCCAAGTACCTTTATGTCTCACCATTATTTTTTAGGCGAGGCCTATAGGCTGACAACAGAATTTCCACCACTACAATTTGTTGAGCGTGGGAGCTTTAGTAAGTCTATGCATTAGCTCAGCCTCAGACCGCTCACAGGGTTGTAAAATCACCATGGAGATCAAGAGTCCGACTGACACGCCTCTTTCCGACCGAGTTGTAGTAGAGGTCAAAGGGCACTGTGTCATGTGGTTGATCCTTAAGCTCTCTGCTTCTATGTGGAGAAGTTGTTGTTACTCATACCACTCACTCAGAAAGCTATGATCGCTCCCTCAGCAGCAGGCAACAGCATTCACTACAGATTGATGTTTAACGTGAAAAAAGGGTAGCTGAGCTCCATATGGGGTTTGAGTATTAACACATGCTATTTTCTGATGACATGTGAATTGGCTGCTCTTCCAAACTCTTTCCAGGTTTTTGGTAGCGCTCGTTAAGCTCAACCATAGGAACAGAACCAGCGAGAGTGAGGAGTTTGGCTACACAGGAATGCACCATAACAACATCTGTTACACTCGTTCAGATGTGCTCATTCGTTCATCATATTCACTTCTGGGACATTTTAATACAAAAGGTAGCAGAGAACGGTAAAAAAGTTGAGTGGTACGGCTTGGAGTTAGCCACTTTGAATAAAACTGTCTTCTAATAGTAATAAAAAACTAGGCTACTCATGGCCCATCTTGCTAACTGTTTGCTTACCTCCCATTTCGATGAAAGTGAAGTTCTAACAAGTGAAATCCTCTCACAGAAGTGAAGCTCTCAAGTGAAATCCTCTCACAGAGACATACAAAGACAATAAATCAGAAGTAAAAGGCATTGCAAAAGTGAGTCTGAATTGTGCCTTTTCAAAAACGCCAGGTGGGAGGCAGGCACAACAAATGCAGAAGTGAAACGCTTACATAATGTGAAGAACCCTCCTGTTGGGACAGGAAACTATTTACCAATACATTATAGGCCTTTCTGTGACAGAACTACTTCCCGGTGAGAAAGATGAGCACAATTGACATACACTACACCAATCACTTTAGCAAGCTAAACAATATTTGTGAGCTGCTAAAGCGACTGCAACCTATTTGTTTCAGAGTGGGAAGTATTCTAGTGTATTTAATCTGCATCCATTTATAAACAGTGTCATATTGGATTAAATTGGATTACAGGAACCAGAGCAACATCCTGTACCAGTGTGGCAGAGCAGCTAGTTGCCTGAGGCTGGGAGGAGTCCTCCCGGGCAAGTCGATTGCATTTAGCCTCACCTAGGCCTAGCTCGTAGAAAACTTGTTTAACACTGTTAAGCTAAAAAAAACAAGGGACAAAACCGCTGTCAAAAGACTACTTGTAGGTGCTTCTTTGCAGATGCACATTTCATGCTTTGCCTCTGACCATGTGAAACTACGAGGGGAAAAATATGACAGCACCTGTATTCAATAGGCAATAGCCTATTGACACACTTGCACAACCTTGTCCTTTTGCTACTCTACAGTAAAGTGAGCAGTATCAGGCACTGGGTAGTCGTGTGTGTGTGTGTAAAAGCAACAGCTAGATTGCTCGATACCTCTAATTTTAACATAATTGTACAACGCTGATGCTCTGACCAGGTTAAAAACTAGCTAGCTAATGTCGTAATCACAATTTCTTAATCCTGGTCGTAGTGACTGAAAGAGTTGCATATTTTAGCCTTAGCACTACACACCAGATTCAAATCCTCAAGGCTTGATGAGTTAATCATTTGATTCAGATGTGTAGTGCTAAAGCAAAAATATGCCATAAGCAGACGCATTTAGCCAAAGCGACTTGCAGTACGCATGCATACATTTACGTAAGGTTGGTCCCGGGAATCGAACCCACTATTCTGCCGTCGGAGGTGCCATGCTCTAAAAACTGAGCAAGAAAAAAAACTAAAAAGGTGCATCCCTTTGGCTCCTCAGGACAAGGATAAAGTACATTTAATGATAGCTGAGCCGTCATTGTGATGGTGTACTGCATTCAAGTTTCTACAAGTTTAAAATGGTGATTGTTATTTGTCATGATAGCTAGTTGGGTAGCTAGCTAAGTGAGTTGAATCTATTTATGGCCATTGTAAGCTCTCTAGCTACTTAAACACTGGATGTGGTGATAAACAACAAAACACCTAGCTATCTAAATTCTGTCTAATTAACTAGCCCAATAATGGACTAAAGGAGCCTAGCGTTAATCTCTATTGCATTCCACAGTGCCCTCTGCCACCTGGACAAGAGGAACACCTATGTGAGAACGCTGTTTATTGACTAAAGCTTAGCGTTCAAACACTATAGTGCCCTCCAAGCTCATCACTGAGCTCAGGACCCTGGGACCGAACACATCCCTCTGGATCCTGGACTTCCTGGCGGGCCGACCCCAGGTGGTGAGTATAGGCAATAACACATCCACCACGCTGGCCTTCAACACAGGGGCCCCTCGGGGGTGTGTGCTTAGTCCCCTCCTGTAGCCACACACAACACCATCATTAAGTTTACTGACGACAACGGTGGCAGGCCTGATCACAGACACCCCTTAGGCTCCTCAGGACACAGTGGTAGGCAGTGTGGTGCCAGGACAACAACCTCTCCCTAAAAGTCAGCAAGACAAAGTAGCTGATCGTGGACTACAGGAAATGGAGGGCCGACGGTGGAACCGGTCGAGAACTTCAAGTTCCTCCTCTGTGTCCACATCACTAAGGAATTATCATGGTCCAAACAGTCGTGAAGAAGGCACGACCACGCCTCGTCCCCCTCAGGAGGCTGAAAAGATTTGTCATTAGGTCCATGATGATACCAGTACCGCAAAACTCGTTAGTATTGTGGCAAGGAAACCAAACACAAAGCAGACTCAACTTCTTTAGGAAAACAGACCTAATGTTGGAAACAAACAGTCATCCAGAGCCACATTTATTTATACTGAACCAAAATATAAACACAACATGTAAAGGGTTGTTCCCATGTTCCATGAGCTGAAATAAAAAGATCCCAGGACCTCCACGTCCGGCTCCTTCCACGACGAGATCGTTTGAGACCCGGACAGCTGATGAAACTGAGGAGTATTTCTGACTGTAATAAAGCCCTTTGAGGGAAAACACATTCTGAATGGCTGCGCCCCTGCCCAGTCACATGAAATCCATAGATTAGGGCCTAATCATTTTATTTCAATTAACTGATTTCTTTATATCAACTGTAACTTAGTTAAATCATGGCATATTGCATTTATATTTTTGTTCAGTATATTTTCCAAGATATAGCACACAATATTTGATGTACAAATAGTTTGGTTTGCTTCGCGTTTTCATTTTTGACATTGAAAAAATATTGTGGTACTGGTATCGCCACAGCCCTATTTGGCATGGGCCCTCAGAGTTCTACAGCTGCACCATTGAAAAGATCTTGAATGGTTGCACCACTTGGTATGGCACCTGCTTGGCATCCAAGTGCAAGGTGTTAATGGTTATACGTACGGCCCAGTACATCACTGGGGACAAGCTCCCTGCCATCCAGGACCTCTATACCAGGCAGTGTCAGCGGAAGTCCCTAAAACATTGTCAAAGACTCCAGCCACTAAGAAAGCATTGATTCTATTGCAGTACGGTTCTAGAAACAGAAATCCCTCTACTTACATCTCCCAACAAAAAAAATCACAAATTAAAAATACACACTTACTGTACAATGTTTTAACCGGTTAACACAGTTACACCCGACAGTATTTTTCAGTGACAAGATGTTTGTTACACACAGGTGACAGTGATGCAGATAGCTAATTAGCACAGGTTGTTAGTCCACTCTGTCTTCCATAAATTAGTGATGTTACGTTTAATACCGGTGCGCGGAGGCAATCGCTAAACAGTTTATTTTGAAGCAGTGTGCAGATGCTGTATCAAAGGCACGTGATCAATGACGTCCGAAGCTTCTTTTCATCTAACAAATTATTATTTGTATTTAACTAGGCAAGTCAGTTAAGAACAAATTCTTATTTACAATGACGTTACAATGACAATGACTACCGGGGAACAGTGGGTTAACTGCCTTGTTCAGGGGCAGAACGACAGATTTTTACCTTGTCAGCTCAGGGATTGACCAAGCAACCTTTTGGTTACTGGCCCAACGCTCTAACCATTAGGCTACCTGGCGCCAAACAACTGATTGTTTTGGGAGAAGACACTAAGGCTACACTGTGCACGTACTATAGTGTGTGGGATGTCATCTATTATAATATGGCTGTGCTAAATTGTTTTGACTACCAGGTGCCACTAGTGTACACAGTGTCGATCAAAGCCTCGCGTAATGAACCTATTTGACTGGAAATGTGCAACGCTTCTGGAAGCTTTGTTTCCCCATCACTACTGAAATCAAGCGGTGTAACATGGAAATATGTCTCTGTGGGAACCATAACCCTATAAAAGGTGTGTGTAATTTAACCTTTGTAGAAAATTATTTCTCTATGATATGCAATGGTGTTCAGTATTTAAGTAAAAAATACTTTAAAGTACTACGTTAGTTTTTGGGGGTATCTGTACTTTACGGTTTATATTTTTGACAACTTTTACTAAACTACATTCCTGAATAACATGTACCTTTTACTCCATACATGTTCCCTGACAACCAAAAGTACTCGTTACACTTTGACAAGAAAATGGTCCAATTGACACATTTATCAAGAGAACATCCCTATTCATCCCTACTGTCTCTGATCTGATATTTTGGCAATTCCAATTACTTTTGATAGCTACTTAAGTATATTTAAAACCAAATACTTTGACTTTTACTCAAGTAGTATTTTACTGGGTGACTCATTTTAATTGACTAATTTTCTATTAAGGTATATTTACGTTTACTCAAGTAAGACAATTGAGTACTTTTTCCCACCTGTTGATATGAAAGATACGTTCCTTATGTTTTCAAAACCCTACCGCAAACGATGCGTTAACGTTTTAGAACAAGGGTCGGGGCTCTTAAACAAAACACCCTCAGTCAGACGATACTATCGTCAATGGGCGCTAAAGTAGGTATTTAGCTAACGACGTCTATGGTGTACTGGTTAACTAGCTAACATAGTATCGCTAGATCAACTTAGTTAGTTGCTAGCTACGCTCATTAGCCACAATGTTAATGCAAAGGCTAGCTAAATCCTCCATTCGGTCCCGTTTCCAACTTACTAGCGAACTTAGCTGCTGTGGTGTTAGCGCAGTGCAGTGGGCAAGTGGTGAGTTAACGTTAGCTAGCTACAGTAGCTGTGACTATGGCTAAGAATATAACACAAATAGTGAGATATCATTCCAACAAAGCACATACCCGACTTTAACTTCGGCCAGCAATTTACAAGTAGCTTCGTTTTAATGAAATTCCACACTTGTCAGTCGCCCTCTACCTTGCTGTCCGCGGGTAGCGGCTCACTCGTTGCCTTGAAAGTAATAACAATATGGCTACAGGGAGTAGTGGCGTCACTTGACTTGTTCAAAAAATATGGGAGTGAGTGCTGGACTGGGACGTGCAGTCATAAACAGGACGGATCGGTGGATAGTGTGGCTCACTGGCGTACAATAGTTTTTGGTCTTTATTTTTCTTATCCATCATTTGTTTCAGGATTGGTCAACAGGCCCTGTTGTGAAGTAGGCAGGGTACTCCACTAGTAAACTGGGATCCAACAATAGTAGAGAAGATAACTGCATGGACTCCCTACTGAGTAAATACTTATATCATGTTCCACTGCTTAGATGTTTCTGACTCCTGTCAGATCTTACAATGCATGATAGTTATTTATCAGCTAACCACATATGTTCCCCTGCTCATATGTTGCACGCATCAACCAATGGTTGCGTGTCACTTCATTGACTGACAGATTGCTATAACATATAATGTGGTTGGCTAATACTTAAAATACACTATATATACAAAAGTATGTGGACCCCACCTTCAAATTACTGGATTCGGCTATTTCAGCCACACCTGTTGCTGACAGGTGTATAACGTCGAGCACACATCCATGCAATCTACATAGACAAACATTGGCAGTAGAATGGCCTTACTAAAGAGCTCAGTGACTTTAAACGTGGCACTGTCATAGAATGTCACCTTTCCAACAAGCCAGTTCGTCAAATTTCTGCCCTGCTAGAGCTGCCCCGGTCAACTGTAAGTGATGGTATTGCGAGATAGAAATGTCTAGGAGCAACATGGCTCAGTCGCGAAGTGGTAGACCACACAAGCTCACAGAACAGGACCGCCTCGTGCTGAAGTGCGTAGCATGCAAAAAATCTTCTGTCCTCTGTTGCAACACTCACTACCAAGTTCCAAACTGCCTCTGGAAGCAACGTCAGCACAAGAACTGTTCATCAGGAGCTTCATGAAATGGGTTTCCATGGACGAGCGGCCGCACACAAGCCTAAGATCACCATGCGCAATGCCAAGCGTCGGCTGGAGTTGTGTAAAGCTCGCCGCCATTGGACTCTGGCGCAGTGGAAACTGAAGTGATATATCAAGCTTCACCATCTGGCAGTCCGAATCTGGGTTTGGCGGATACCAGGAGAACGCTACCTCCCCAAATGCATAGAGCCAACTGTAAAGTTCGGTGGAGGAGGAATAATGGTCTGGGGCTGTTTTTCATGGTTTGGGCTAGGCCCCTTAGTTTCAGTGAAGGGAAATCTTAACGCTACAGCATACAATTACATTCTTGACGATTCTGTGCTTCCAACTTTGTGACAACAGTTTGGGGAAGGCCCTTTACTTTTTCAGCGTAACAATTACCCCGTGCACAAAGCGAGGTCCATACAGAAATGGTTTGCTGAGATCGATGTGGAAGAACTTGACTGACCAGAACTTGCTCTTGTGGCTGAATGGAAGCAAGTCCCTGCAGCAATGTTACAACATCTAGTGGAAAGCCTTCCCATAAGAGTGGACGCTGTTATAACTCCATATTAATGCCCATGATTTTGGAATGAGATGTTCAACGAGCAGGGGTCCACATACTTTTGATCATGTAGTGTACCTATCCAGGCATTGTAAGATTTGGCATGCATCACCAACACCTGGTCAGAGGAACCAACACCTGGTCAGAGGAACGCGTCCCAAATATTATAGCAATGTTTCAGTCGATGGCACGCAACCGTTATTTTTTTGCTTTGGACGCATTGATGTCGGAAGTCTGAGATTTCCGAGTTCCCAGTTGTTTTTGAACGCAGCATTAAGTCAGGAACGGACTACCATACATCACTTTCCCATCAAGCCCATCTGCTTTCTCTTCTATACTGAACAAAAATATGCAAGAATTTCAAAGATTTTACTGAGTTACAGTTCATATAAGGAAATAAGTCAATTTAAATCAATTCATTAGGCTCTAATCTATGGAATTCACATGACTGGGCAGGGGTGCAACCATGGGTTGGCCTGGGAGGGCATTGGCCCACCCACTTGGCAGCCAGGCCCACACACTGGGAAGCCAGGCCCAGCCAATCAGAATGAGTTTTTCCCCACAAAAGGGCTTTATTACAGACAGAAATACTCCTCAGTGTACTGCGGTTGTGAGGCCGGTTTGACGTACTGTTGAAAATCTCTTAAACGACATTGGAGGCGGCTTATGGTAGAGAAATGAACATTCAATTATCCGGCAACAGAGCTGGTGGAGTCAGCATGCCAATTGAGCTCTCCCTCAAAACTTGAGACATCTGTGGCATTGTGTTGTGTGACAAAACTGCACATTTTAGAGTGGTATTTTATTGTCCCCCGCACAAGGTGCACCTGTATAATTATCATGCTTAATCATGTTTAATCAACTTCTTGATATGCCACACCTGTCAGGTGGATGGATTATCTTGGAAAAGGAGAAATTCTCACTAACGGATATAAACTAATTTGTGCACAAAATTTGAGAGAAATAAGCTTTTTGTGCATATGGGCATTTCTGTGATTCTTCATTTCAGCTCATGAAACACGGGACCAATAATTTACATGTTGCATTTGTATTTTTGTGTAGTTAAGAGGATCAGGACAATGCCACATCCTTGCTCCTCTCTAAACTTTATCCTCCAATGCCTAGATATTTAAATATGGAACACACTCTTATTAGAGGTGAATATAGCCTGGAGGATCATGTAAGCATGGACAACCATCTAGTACACACAGACATAGCACTAGTAGGTCAGGGATATCCAAGAACACTCAGAAAACATGTTCCAGTACATGTTCCTGTACAATTCATTGTACATCTAATTCAGTGCACCTGAATGTTTCACACTTTTATGAGGAGCATATTCCTTGGTCTCTAGCAGCTGATTCTGACCCAGGCTAGGAGTTAGAGCATAGAGCCAGGCTAGGAGTTAGAGCACAATGATAATGCACTGATTATTATCTGAACTACATTGACTGATCATGAACACACACAACAGGTTAAATTGTAGTCCAAAAACCTGGTGTGTAGAGACTAGTCTGTTCAATTGAAGTGTGTACTCTGGTGACTACAAGGAAAAGACTCCTCTGGGCAAGTTCCAAAAACCGAATTGAGAGCAAAGGGAGAAATAAACATTCGTATCAGCTCGAGTGGCCTCAAGGAGATTTCGTTAAATCCCAGCTTCATCCTCTAGACCCGTCAAACTTAACTCTGGACCTCGAAGCCAGTTATAATGCATTCTTTCATTGTTCCCCTCTAATAAGGGACTGATTTAGACCTGGGACACCGGGTGTCTGCAATTAATTATCAGGTAGAACAGAAAACCAGAAGGAAGTGAATACCTTTTCTCTAGACTCTTTCTCTCCAGGTAGATACTAATGGACATTTAAGGAATTTACACATAGTACCTTTTTTTTTACCAAAGCCATGTTTTTGTGTTTTCTAAATCCCGTGCATTTCTTTTTATCTCATCTCCGTGTTAAGTGATAAGACTTCTCAAGTTTTCCCTTTTTGACGTTCCACATCTGTTTTGAGGCCCTGTTGTTGTTCAACAGTGGTAGGTTTTCTCCTATCACTGTTGAATTGCGATAAAGGCAATATTGACTGTTGCATCTGGTGAGATGGGCATGATGCCAACTGCATGTCTTCCTCTGTTTATGGAGCTTTGCAGAGCTGGGACCTGAGTCACACGTGGTGACCCTGGATTAGGGAATATTACCACTACACTACACCCACTATGGCATGAGATTATTATTTTGTTTTTCTTTGTGTCTACTTCTGCCCGATCAAAGCTAAAGCCGAACAGAGCTAAAGCCCAAACAAAGAAAAAGCCGAAAATCCATGTTACAGACTGCTTAGACAATCACGTTTAATCTGTGCAGTATTGTATGATTTTAGTCAACCAAACCACACCAACATCTGTCCCTCTACTGGTTTTCATCTAGCAGGGTCAGACCTAGTAGGCTTTAGGGAGATGGATGGGTAGACAAAATCAGGTTGCCGCTGTTGGAGAACTAGGGCCATTAATCTGATGACCCCAACACCACAGGGCAGTGATAGTGGAGTTTTATGACAAATAGGGGTTTTAACAGTCCTGTATAAATTCCCAACCTGGTCACGCACACCATGACAACCAACTGATACTTTCCTCCTCATCTCTCCACTGGATACGATATACCGTTGAAGTCAGAAGTTTACATACACTTAGGTTGGAGTCATTAAAACTTGTTTTTCAACCACTCCACACATTTCAAACTCTAGTTTTGGCAAGTCGGTTAGGACATCTACTTTGTGCATGACACGAGTCATTTTTCCAACAATTGTTTACAAACAGATTATTTCACTTATAATTCACTGTATCACAATTCCAGTGGGTCAGAAGTTTACATACACTAAGTTGACTGTGCCTTTAAACAGCTTGGAAAATTCCAGAAAATGATGGCATGGCTTTAGAAGCTTCTGATAGGCTAATTGACATCATTTGAGTCCATTGGAGGTGTACCTGTGGATGTATTTCAAGGCCTACCTTCAAACTCAGTGCCTCTTTGCTTGACATCATGGGAAAATTAAAGGAAATCAGCCAAGACCTCAGAAAAAAATTGTAATCCTCCACAAGTCTGGTTCATACTTGGGAGCAATTTCCAAAAGCCTGAAGGTACCACGTTCATCTGTACAAACAATAGTACGCAAGTATAAGCACCATGGGACCACGCAGCCGTCATACCACTCAGGAAGAAGTGGTAGAACAGCAAAGGACCTTGTGAAGATGCTGGAGGAAACAGGTACAAAAGTATCTATATTCACAGTAAAACGAGTCCTATATCGACATAACCTGAAAGGGCGCTCAGCAAGGAAGAAGCCACTGCTCCAAAACCGCCATAAAAAAGCCAGACTACGGTTTGCAACTGCACATGGGGACAAAGATCGTACTTTTTGGAGAAATGTCCTCTGGTCTGATGAAACAAAAATAGAACTGTTTGGCCATAATGACCATCCTTATGTTTGAAGGAAAAAGGGGGATGCTCGCAAGCCGAAGAACACCATCCCAACCATGAAACATGGGGTGGCAGCATCATGTTGTGAGGTTGCATTGCTGCAGGAGGGACTGGTGCATTTCACAAAATAGATGGCATCATGAGGTAGGAAAATTATGTGGAAATATTGAAGCAACATCTCAAGACATCAGTCAGGAAGTTTTTTTTTCTTCTTTTTTTTTGCTATCTGGACAGTGAAACAGCACCTCTCTGTCTCAGTATGTGTAGACCATGTATCTGATGCTGTCTGGACAGTTGTCACGTTCCTGACCTGTTTTCTGTTGTTTGGTATGTGTTTAATTGGTCAGGGCGTGAGTTGGGGTGGTTAGTCTATGTTATGTGTTTTCTATGTTGGGTTAATGGTTTGCCTGGTATGGTTCTCAATTAGAGGCAGGTGTGTGACGTTTCCTCTGATTGAGAGCCATATTAAGGTAGGTTGTTCTCACTGTTTGTTTGTGGGTGATTGTTCCTGTGTCTGTGTAATCCACATGGGACTGTTTCGTTTGTTCGTTCGTTTTAGGTAGTCTGTTCCTGTTCGTGCGTTCTTCGTCTATATGTAAGTTCGTTTGTTTCAGGTCTGTTGCCTTCGTTTATTGTTTTGTAGTTTGTTCTAGTGTTTTGTCAGTGTTTCGTCTGTTAAATAAATTCAGTATGTATTCATCACCCGCTGCGCCTTGGTCCGTTCAATCACTACAAGACGAACGTTACAGAATCACCCACCAAACCCGGATCAAGCAGCGGGTTAACGGGCAACAGCGACAGCAGCAGTGGTTCAAGGAGGAATGGACATGGGAGGAGATTCTGGACGGAGAAGGACCCTGGGCAGAGCCAGAGGAGTGTCGCCGCCCCAAAGCGGAGCTGGAGGCATCTAAAGCGGAGAGGCGGCATTATGAGGCGCTAGCAAGGCAGAGCGGCTGGAAGCCCGAGAGGCTCACCCAAAAATTTCTTGGGGGGGGGGGGGGGCGGGGGCTAAAGGGTAGTGTGGCTAAGTCAGGTAGGAGACCTGCGCCAACTTCCCGGGCTTACCGTGGAGAGCGAGAGTACGGGCAGACACCGTGTTACGCAGTAGAGCGCATGGTGTCTCCTGTACGTGTTCATAGCCCGGTGCGGGTTATTCCACCTCCCCGCACTAGCCGGGCTAGAGTGAGCATTGAGCCAAGTGCCATGAAGCCGGCTCAACATATCTGGCCTCCAGTACGTCTCCTCGGGCCGGTGTACATGGCACCAGCCTTACGCATGGTGTCCCCGGTTCGCCAACACAGCCCAGTGCGGGTTATTCCACCTCCCCGCACTGGACGGGCTACGGGGAGCATGCAACCAGGTAAGGTTGGGCAGGCTCAGTGCTCAAGGGAGCCAGTACGCCTGCACGGTCCGGTATATCAGGCGCCACCTTCCCGCCCCAGCCCAGTACCTCCAGTTCCAGCACCCCGCACTCGCCTTATGGTGCGTGTCTCCAGCCCGGTACCACCAGTTCCGGCACCACGCATCAAGCCTCCTGTGCGTCTCCAGAGCCCTGTACGCACTGTTCCTTCTCCCCGCACTTGCCCTGAGGTGTGTGCCCTCAGCCCGGTACCACCAGTGCCGGTACCACGCACCAGGCCTGTAGTGCGCATCGAGAGTCCAGTGTGCCCTGTTCCTGCTCCACGCACTAGCCTTGAGGTGCGTGTCTCCAGTCCGGTACCACCAGTTCCGGCACCACGCACCAGGCCTACTGTGCGCCTCAGCAGGTCAGAGTCGGCCGTCTGCCCAACGCCGCCTGCACTGCTCGTCTGCCCAGCACCGTCTGAGCCATCCGTCTGTCCAGCGCCGTCTGAGCCATCCGTCTGTCCAGCGCCGTCTGAGCCATCCGTCTGTCCAGCGCCGTCTGAGCCATCCGTCTGCACAGCGCCGTCTGAGCCATCCGTCTGCCCAGCGCCTTCTGAGCCATCCGTCTGCCCAGCGCCTTCTGAGCCATCCGTCTGCCACGAGCCATTAGAGCCGCCCGTCTGTCCCGAGCCATTAGAGCCGTCCGTCAGTCAAGAGCCGCCAGAGCCGTCCGTCAGTCAGGAGCCGCCAGAGCCGCCAGCCAGTCAGGAGCTGCCGGAGCCGCCAGCCAGTCAGGAGCTGCCGGAGCCGCCAGCCAGTCAGGAGCTGCCGGAGCCGCCAGCCAGTCAGGAGCTGCCGGAGCCGCCAGCCAGTCAGGAGCTGCCGGAGCCGCCAGCCAGTCAGGAGCTGCCGGAGCCGCCAGCCAGTCAGGAGCTGCCGGAGCCGCCAGCCAGTCAGGAGCTGCCGGAGCCGCCAGCCAGTCAGGAGCTGCCAGAGCTGCCCTACAGTCATGAGCTGCCCTTCAGTCATGAGCTGCCTTCCAGTCGTGAGCTGCCTTCCAGTCATGAGCTGCCTTCCAGTCATGAGCTGCCTTCCAGTCATGAGCTGCCTTCCAGTCATGAGCTGCCCTACAGTCCGGAGCTGCCACTCAGTCCGGAGCTGCCACTCAGTCCGGAGCTGCCACTCAGTCCGGAGCTGCCACTCAGTCCGGAGCTGCCACTCAGTCCGGAGCTGCCACTCAGTCCGGAGCTGCCACTAGTCCAGAGTTGTCCCTCTGTCCTGAGCTACCTCTTTGTCCTGAGCTACCTCTTTGTTCTGAGCTACCTCTTTGTCCTGAGCTACCTCTTTGTCCTGAGCTACCTCTCTGTCCTGAGTTGTCTCCTCTATTTAGGAGGGGCGTTGGTGAAGGTTCCTGGACCATGGTCGGGGGCGAGGGTCGCCACTCAAGGGACGCTAAGGAGGGGGACAAAGACAGTGGTGGAGTGGTGTCCTCGTCCACCACCGCGGACAGATGCCCACCCAGACCCTCCCCTTGACTTTTAGGGGTGCGCCCGGAGTTTGCACCTTGAGGGGGGGGGGGTTCTGTCACGTTCCTGACCTGTCTTCTGTTGTTTGGTATGTGTTTAATTGGTCAGGGCGTGAGTTGGGGTGGGTAGTCTATGTTATGTGTTTTCTATGTTGGATTAATGGTTTGCCTGGTATGGTTCTCAATTAGAGGCAGGTGTGTGACGTTTCCTCTGATTGAGAGCCATATTAAGGTAGGTTGTTCTCACTGTTTGTTTGTGGGTGATTGTTCCTGTGTCTGTGTAATCCACATGGGACTGTTTCGTTTGTTCGTTCGTTTTAGGTAGTCTGTTCCTGTTCGTGCGTTCTTCGTCTATATGTAAGTTCGTTTGTTTCAGGTCTGTTGCCTTCGTTTATTGTTTTGTAGTTTGTTCTAGTGTTTTGTCAGTGTTTCGTCTGTTAAATAAATTCAGTATGTATTCATCAACCGCTGCGCCTTGGTCCGTTCAATCACCACAAGACGAACGTTACAACAGTGAAACAACACCTCTCTGTCTCAGTATGTGTAGACCATGTATCTGATGCTGTCTGGACAGTGAAACAACACCTCTCTGTCTCAGTATGTGTAGACCATGTATCTGATACTGTCTGGACAGTGAAACAATGCCCGTCTGTCTCAGTATGTGTAGCCTATAGAATGTTATACAGTGCCTTCGGAAAGCATCCAGACCCCTTGACCTCCTCCACACCTTGCTACGCCACAGCCCCACTCCAAAATGGACCCCCCAAAAAAGTCCCCCTCATCAATCTACACACAATACCCCACAATGACAAAGCAAAAAGAGTTTTAAAAAATTATAAAATGAAATATTACATTTACATAGGTATTCAGACCCTTTACTCAGTACTTTGTTGAAGCACCTTTGACAGTGATTACAGCCTCAATTCTGCTTGGGTCAGTCAGGAAGTTAAAGCTTGGTCGCAAATGGGTCTTCCAAATGGACAATGACCCCAAGCATACTTCCAAAGTTGTGGCAAAATGGCTTAAGGACAACAAAGTCAAGGTATTGGAGTGGCCATCACAAAGCCCTGACCTCACACTTATATAAAATTTGTGGGCAGAACTGAAAAAGCGTGTGCGAGCAAGGAGGCCTACAAACTTGACTCGGTTACACCAGCTCTGTCAGAAGGAATGGGCCAAAATTCACCAAATTTATTGTGTGATGCTTGTGGAAGGCTACCCAAAACGTTTGATCCAAGTTAAACAATTTAAAGGCATTGCTACCAAATACTAATTTAGTGTATGTAAACTTCTGACCCACTAGGAATGTGATGAAAGAAATAAAAGCTGAAATAAATCATTCTCACTGCTATTATTCTGACATTTCACATTCTTAAAATAAAGTGGTGAACCAAACTGACCTAAAACAGGGAATTTTTACTAGGATTAAATGTCAAGTATTGTGAAAAACTGAGTTTAAATGTATTTGGCTAAGGTGTATGTAAACTTCCGACTTCAACTGTAAATTGGCAGGTTTGTCATCCCAAAGGTGTGCAAAGCAAACCTCATATGTAAAAAAAAAACAATTTAAACATAAATATTGTCATCAAGGACATCAGCCAATGGGGTTGAATCTGCCTGCGTAAAAATGTAATCTCTAGTTCTGCCTATAATATTCGACCATGCAGTGCACATACAGTCATACTGACGTCAAGCCCTGTCCAGTCATATCGTCCCGGACTGACTGGGTCTGGTCCTCGTCTCCAAGAGTCATCGGAAAAAGTGGGTTTGAGAATAGTAATCTGTCATATTTCATTATTTTATGAGAGGGATTATATATGGAATATTTCAATTGGAGCAAAAGATGCAGCCACTGTGTAGGCCTATGTGTGCCCAATAAAGCATATTGGTGAATTTTATATCTAATAATTTGAAAATCAATTTAAAGTAAGTGAGGTGTTTCTACCATCTGCAATAACGACTCTTATAATTGCGATTGGCCTACTGTATAACAATAGCCTAGAATATTATGTGTTTAGTACATTTTATCGTATTTTTTTCATTATTATCAAATATTAGGGTTGCAAGATATCCGTTATGAAATCCACTTTACCAATAATATAATCTGTATTTACTATTCCAGCTGCTGTCATGACTATATATGACGTCATTGCTTTACTCGTAGTGACAGCTCGACGCGAGACAGCACAGCGCGTGCCCTGTCCTGGAGTCAAATATGTTTACCACAGCTGTTCTTGCTGTAACATGCAGTTGAAGAGAGGAAGATAGTCATCCTTATTACAGTAACTTCAGTTCATGGTCTGTTTCTCTTATAGACCAATCATGCTGCCGGAGGGAACCGAGCCGACAAACTGTACTCTGTGTTGCTGGGCTGTGACCAACAAGATTTTGATGGTCGTTTTTATGGTCATCTTGATTTTTGCTATCTTGTTCGGCAACTCCGTGACATTAGCCGTACTGTGCGGAACTAAGCACTTTCATACGCCCCAGGGATATCTGAAGGCGTCGCTAGCGGTGGCTGACTTGGCGGTAGGGATATTCGTGGTGCCCGTCTCCGTTTACGCAGAGGTGTCGCTTATGTTGAACAACTCCGCGCCAGAATGGATCGTGAACAATTCACAAACAACAACTTTTCACCCGTGCAATTTAATTGGCCCCATTTTCGCTGGCTGCACCTTTGTGTCCATTACGACTATATTTTTCCTTACTATCGAACGGAGCATCGCAGTTTTGAGGCCGTTGCACAAGGAATCAGTCATTACGCGCAAACGAACCACTATCCTCATACTCTTCTCATGGATGGGAAGTTTCTTTCTGGCAGTGTCTCCGATGATTTTCAGCAATGAAATTGCCCTTGAATATAACCTTTGTAGTAGAATGTGCAATTACGCACTGGGCACCATCGACACGTTTCCTTCCCAGGCATGGAACATTCTCCTGCTCTTTCCCGCGTTTGATTTCACACTCCTTGGTGGAACCGTGGTGATAAATATAATTTCATTGTCTAGCATACGCCAGAACTCAAAGCAGAGAAAACATCTGGCTGAAAGCGAAAGCCAAAGCGGCTCCAAACCCACTTTCTCCGATATCAAGGCTGCCAAAACGATAGGGACCTTAACGCTGGCTTTTACGTTATCCTTCACCCCCATTGCTGTCTTTGTCGTGGGAAATGTTATTGGAAACGAATGGTGCAACTTTTCGCTTTTTGCTTTTTGGATACTGACTACGAATAGCTGTTGGAATGTTATAATATACAGCGTGAGAGACCAGAAGTTTAGGCTGCGCGCGCACAAGCTTCTGATTCCTTCCCAAATCAAGAATGTCTCCAAGACCTCAAAAACGGTGGACATTTTGTCTTAATCTCATTTTGACATTTCTGTACATGTCGAAATGACGGATTTATGATAATGGTACCAAAGACAATGTAATAACGAAAGCAAAGCAGCCTACAGAGAAATGCTAGGCTATAGTATCTATGTGATCGATGCTTTACGCACACACCTGTTAGGGCAGGGATCATCAACTAGGTTCAGCCGCAGGCAGATCTTTTGGTTAAGGGGCAGTAACATAATTACAAATAATGTGTCGACTACACATTTACCGCAAGAAGCCCAGATAGATAATATTTGACTATAACAATAATTTCAAACATTGCTTATATTTGTTTACGATCACATAACCTGAGTATACCAAACATTAGGAAAACCAATGCTTCCCACAGTTGTGTCAAATTGTCTGGATGTCTTTGGGTGGCGGACTATTCTTGATACACACGGGAAACTGTTAAACGTGAATAACCCAGCAGTATTGCGGTTCTTGACACAAACCGGTGCGCCTGGCAACTACTACCATAACTCGTTCAAAGGCACTTACATGTTTTGTCTTGCCCATTCACCCTCTGAATGGCACACACACAATCCATGTCTCAATTGTCTCAAGGTTTAAAAATCCTTCCTTAACTAGTCTCCTCCCCTTCATATACACTGATTGAAGTGGATGTAATACAGTGACATCAATAAGCGATCATAGCTTTCACCTAGATTTACCTGGTCTGTCTATGTCATGGAAAGAGGTGTTCTTAATGTTTTGTCTACTCAGTGTATATTTCTCCAATTTTTGGAATACTTTGGAACAGATTCCAAAAATTCAAATCACTTGGAGCTGATTTGCTGGTGTTTTCCCAGTCTTTTATGTCCAACAATAAAAAATAAAATTACATCATAAAAGCATAAAACGTTTTCAAATATGATGGTATAGCAGCTTTGTCTTACTTAGGCTATGTCATGTTCAGCGCACACTTAGCCATTTTGTGAAATTATTGTTTTTAGTTAGCAATACTTGTCTGCGTGTAAACTGTGTGTACTGCACTTGCTCAAATATGTGGTATTATTGACACAATGTGTTCTCTGACTATTAAAAATAAATGTATTTTTGTTACAAATACAATTTAGGGAGCCTGTTCAGATGGGTGGAAGTCGCACTTTCTATTAACACCATAATCACAGACGGGAGCTACACCTCACCTCACTCTGATAGGCTACTTTGGGGTAGAGCGGCGTGTGAGTGCGCAGAGGGTCAATCTCAACATTAACAAGAACATGGCAGCATATGAATTTGTTTTGTGCAGAAATTAAAATAGTTGGATATTAAAATTGTAGCCTGAAAGGAATGAATACGATGATGATGAAGAAGATGTGTAATGCGTCTGTTCTATTATAGGTGTCCTATAGGCAGGCCGAAGTGTCCATCATTGTCAATCTGATTACGCATACACCCACTCGTACGCGCACGCACATACACACAGGGAGAAAATATTCAAACGTTGCCAGTGGTAATCTTGAGCAGAGTTGGAATTTTTCTAAACCTGTCTTAAATTTCGTTTTGGGGATTACGGCTCCGCGGAGCTGCAATCATGAGTTTCTTCTCTGATATCCAGCCTTGCGCTTGCCACTCTTTTTCGTGGCGACTGACCATTCACATGAGAACCATCGCGCAATTTAAAATGCTCTTCGCCCCCCTACTCGCGCGCTAGCTGTGCCCTTAAGGTCTCTCCTCATTTCACTTCATAGATCTAGGACCGTGCGTGCGCTTGGCTGGACACTTTTTGGGGGGAGCAACGCGCACCTTTAGTAACATGACGCTCTAACACAGGGGTGTATGGGCAAACTTTTTGATTGAGGGCCACATCAGGATTTTGAAATTCAACAGAGGGATGCATTTTTTGGGGGGATCAATTGTTAGTTAAAATCCATTTGCTGGGCCTCCCAAGTAGCGCAGCGGTCTAAGGCATCACTACAGACCCGGGTTCAATCCCAGGCTGTGTCACAGCTGGCCGTGACTGGGAGACCCATGAGGCGGCGCACAATTGGCCCAGAGGGTTTGGAAGGCCGAGATTTCCTTGTCCCATCGTGCTCCAGCGACTCCTGTGGTGGGCCGGGCGCATGCACACTGACACGGTCGCCAGGTGTACGGTATTTCCTCCAACACATTGGTGCGGCTGGCTTCCGGCTTAAGTGGCCATTGTGTCAAGAAGCAGTGCGGCTTGGCTGGGTCATGTTTTGGAGGACCCACGGCTCTCGACCTTCGCCTCTCCCGAGTCCATACGGGAGTTGCAGCGATAGGACAATTGGATACCACGAAATTGTGGAGAAAAACGAGCAACAAAATATATATATATTTTTTTTTATGTCTCGTGGGCCGGGTTTTTAATGTCTCATGGGACAGAAGTACGGCCCCCTTGCTCTAGCAGGTCCATATGTTCCTAGACCCACGAATAGCAACATACACAAGGTGGCGATAGCAGAGATTTTGTTGTCCGTCTTCCCATTTGTGGCAAAAAAAAAAAAAACATCTTGAAAACATCACATTTACATTTACATTTAAGTCATTTAGCAGACGCTCTTATCCAGAGCGACTTACAAATTGGTGCATTCACCTTATGATATCCAGTGGAACAACCACTTTACAATAGTGCATCTAACTCTTTTAAGGGGGGGGGGGGGGGGTTAGAAGGATTACTTTATCCTATCCTAGGTATTCCTTAAAGAGGTGGGGTTTCAGGTGTCTCCGGAAGGTGGTCACCACTGTTAGTTTTATTTTAAATTAGCTAACTACAAATGTGAATAGTAGCTATTGTAAGGAAAGTTTAGGTTTACTTATTTGAAATTCTTGTCAGCGTCCCCTCTCTTTAGACCCATTGTAAACAAAGACAGGTTATTTATTAATTGTTTGTACTACACCTGGAGTTAGGAGGAAAGCCCTGGAAAGTGTGCCAGTCATGTTTCTGTGCAGATGGTTTTTATCCCCTACCAAGATTCTCTGCTTAGCCCCTTCTAAGGACATGAGACCAATATATACTGAACACAAATATAAAGGCAACATGTAAAGTGTTGTTCCCATGTTTCTTGAGCTGAAATAAAAGATCCAATACATGTTCCATACACACAAAAATGTATCTCAAATGTTGTGCACAAATTTGTTTACATCTGTGTTAGTGTGCATTTCTCTTTTGGCAAGATAATCTATCCACTTGACAGGTGTGGCATATCAAGAAGCTGATTAAACAGCATGATCATTACACAGGTGCACCTTGTGCTGGGGGGCAATAAAAGGCCACTCTAAAATGTGCAGTTTAGTCTAAAATGTGCAGTTTAGTCACAGATGCCACAGATGTCTCAAGTTTTGAGGGAGCGTGCAATTGGCATGCTGACTGCAGGAATGTCCACCTGAGCTGTTGCCAGATAATTTAATGTTAATTTCTCTACCATTTCTCTATGTCTGGGATCTTTTCTTTCAGCTCATGAAACACGGGAACAACACTTCACATGTTGCCTTTATATTTTTTGTTACAACGTTGTTTTAGAAAATATTTTTGGTTACAATGCCGTTTTAGAGAATATGTGCACAACATTTGAGATACATTTTTGTGTGTATGGAAAATGTCTGGGATTTTTTATTTCAGCTCATGAAACACGGGAACAACACTTTACATGTTGCCTTTATATTTTTTGTTACAACGTTGTTTTGGGAGGGCCTATGCCCTCCCAGGCGCCAGCCATGGCTGCGCCCCTGCCCAGTCATGTGAAATCTATAGATTAGGGCCTGCCTAATTTATTTATTTCCATTGAGAGATTTCCTTATTTAAACTGTAACTAGGTAAAATCGTTGCATGTTGCGTTTATATTTTTGTTCAGTATACTGTATATCCTCTTTCTTCTCAGAATTACATATGTTACTACGGCATCTGGACCAACCATCTGGACCAATCTGGACCAATGGTGAAGTTGACAAAGAGAGAGAGACTGCAATACATGTACATACACATGGTGAGGTTGACATTTGTACGTCACCGCAGAGAGAGGGAGAGAGAGACAGAGCGACTGCACTGCAATACACACACACACACACACACACACATTGAAGTTACCTACAATCCTCTTTAGAAAGACACAATAGTTCTACTGAAATTGTCACGATCGACCATGGGAGAGAGAGAGGACCAAGGCGCAGCGTGTAAAAAATACATCTTCTCTTTATTTAGGAGATGAACGAACGAAGCAAAACAACAAATAGACGACCGTGAAGCTATAACCGAACAACATGCAAACATGCAACCTAGACACAGACACAGACCTAGACAATGACCCAACAAAAACATGATGCCTATGGCCGCCTAAAATATGGCTCCCAATCAGAGACAAATGAAAGACATCTGTCTCTAATTGAGAACCACTCAGGCAACCATATACAGAAGAACATAGAACATTCACCTAGAACATTCACTCAACCATAGACATACCTAGAAACACTCACTCAACACAAACCCATACACTAAACCCAACACCACCTTTTCCATATAACCACCCAAAACGAGACAAAACACAAACATTCCCCATGTCACACCCTGACCTAACTAAAATAATAAAGAAAACAAAGAATACTAAGGCCAGGGCGTGACAGAAATAACCTTTGATTATGGGTCTCTCAGGAGCTAACAGGCAACACGGCGCTGACATACCTCAGACTTAATTTGTGGCATTATTACCTTTGTTGTTTACATGAAAAGGCTCATGTTTACTTCACTTCAATAAATAGCTTTCAAAATGTAAAGTGCAAAACAAATGATGGGAATAAGGATCCTTTCTTCAGCTGAGTGAATAAGATTGACCTTAATCTAAGAGAGTCCAAAGGCATTTGTCTTCCCTCTCTCATGTCATTATTTTGTTTTCCACTCTTCCTTCATTATCCATGGCTATAACTAGCCTAACTAACTAGCCTAACCACCATGAGCTTCATGCTGATACTGGAAATATAAGAACAAATTGGTTATCAAGAAGTAGCCTCTGAAGTGATTATAGCAGGCCATAGCAGGCTTCGACATTATTCACACAAAAGCTAAAAAGGGTAACAGTTCAAAAATAATATTTGAGCTTTCTGTCAAGCACTTTCACAGCCTATCACATACAGGGTTACTATGGGGTGAAGTCCACTTTGACAACAATTATGTGAAAAGTAGGCATACTAGGTGACAAAATTAAATTAGCAGAACGCAGAGCCATTTTCATTACACTCATAACCCAGCAGCAGATGAAAGGAGCACATCCAGTATTTCATTTTCTTCATTTGACACTCCTAAATGACAAAACACTCTCAGCTTTAAGAGACTTAGTGTATGTGTCCAGTGCTTATAAAAAACAATGTACTATATTTCCCCATGTTTCTCTCTATTTACTAACGTAATTGCCTCTAGATATGAAACTCTGAGAAGCAAGATGCCATGACTAAGGGGTGTAAGTTGATGTTGCTGTCTTTCTCAGCAAGTAGTTATGAAATATTAATGATATTGATTCGGTTGCCCCTTTTTTGATGTGTTTGATTTAGCATGCACTCTCCTTCAGCGTTATTTACAGTATATTCAGCATACAATTGTTGTGATTGTCATTTCTATCTTGTAGGCTACATCAAGTCCATACTGTTAACCAAGTGTTTCCAACCAGTAAACCACACAACAGTAGAACTTCATGAAATACCCAAGTTCTCTGAATAAACCCATACAACCTTGAGGTTCTTTTGTAACATCACAGTAATGACATAGAATAACATCTACAGTAGGTTGCCATGGAAAATAATAGAAGAGGAGAAGTTGCTTTAAGAAGTATATCAAATCTATGGCTAAAAGGATTGTAGTGTTTGTTCGGTGCATGTGGGAGGGCTTTTCAGGTGGTTTAAGAGTTAGTCCTTTACAGCTCCTCTGTAAACATCTATTGTGGGGGAACCAGGGAGTATTTAAGTACCTCCCAGAGATACATTTTGTAATCTCCATAAAAACCGAACGCCTTAGTGAATCGAAACCCGGAACAGTGTGTCCAGGATAAGTCAGAAATATAATTCTTATGCTACATAACACTCTAGGATTCATGTACTCATCAAAATGCTGTTTACAGAAGGAGACCAGATGTATTAAACTGCATTCATTTAAACATGTCTAGGGCCTGAGTATGCAGTTTGTTTGGACCTGCTTGAAGCAACAGAAGTCCTGTAACTGGTATGGGTGATATATTCATTATCTCTACCTGCCAGCAATTTCAAAGGATAAAATGTGAATAGTGGACTTGACAAGAGAGAAATGATAAACTCAGTTTATTCCATTATCTATTCCCAGCCTACTCTTCTCTGATGATTTCCCCTCTTGTCTCATTATGCAACCCTGCTGAGGGAATGTGGCTGTAAAAAGGTCTTCAATCTGATGTTGGCATGAACCTATCTGGCATGACTCTGGATCTGTCACGAAAATTACAATTAGCTAACCAGTCTGCCCACACACACAGGGCAGGAGCCATTGTGCATCTTTTCAAGTTGGTAAGCATCAGGAGCCTTCCTACTCACCCACCACTTCCTTTGAAGAAGTTGAACAGAAGAGCAGGAGTTGTTTACTAGTTCTTCCTCCTAACCCCTTGTTCCTCACACTTTACATGATCATGTTTCCTATCAGACAGTGACAATAGATCCTCCAGAATTAGATAACTGTCTGTGTTTCTGGGTATGACTGGGCATATGTTCATATACAGAGGTGTCATGCCCATAGGGGGCACAGGGGTACCTCAGATTTGTCCTGTTTAAAAGATAAATAAAATACATTTAAAAAAGTGTTGTTTTTCTGTAATACTACTAGCATTTTATGAAGTTGGCTTAAGCTAGCCCAGATTGGAAACCTATCTGCTAACCTCATAACTAGCTACCAAAAAGCCATTTCAGGCTATCAATCAAGTTACAGTAGTTAGCTTGTCCAACTACAGGTAACTGCCAAAATAAAGGAAACACTAACATAACATGTTTTAATAGGGTGTTGGGCCATCACAAGCCAGAACAGCTTCAATGCACCTTGGCATAGATTCTAAGTGTCTGGAACTCTATTGGAGGGCCGCAACACCATTCTTTCACTAGAAATTTCATAAGTTGGTGTTTTGTTGGGGTGGAAAACGCTGTCTCAGGCACCGCTCCAGAATCTCCCATAAGTTTTCAATTGGGTTGAGATCTGGTGACTGAGACCGCCATGACATATGGTTTACATTGTTTTCATGCTCATCAAACCATTCAGTGACCACTTACATTTACATTTACATTTAAGTCATTTAGCAGACGCTCTTATCCAGAGCGACTTACAAATTGGTGCATTCACCTTATGATATCCAGTGGAACAACCACTTTACAATAGTGCATCTAACTCTTTTAAGGGGGGGGGGGGCTAGAAGGATTACTTTATCCTATCCTAGGTATTCCTTAAAGAGGTGGGGTTTCAGGTGTCTCCGGAAGGTGGTGATTGACTCCGCTGACCTGGTGTCGTGAGGGAGTTTGTTCCACCATTGGGGTGCCAGAGCAGCGAACAGTTTTGACTGGGCTGAGCGGGAACTGTACTTCCTCAGAGGTAGGGAGGCGAGCAGGCCAGAGGTGGATGAACGCAGTGCCCTTGTTTGGGTGTAGGGCCTGATCAGAGCCTGAAGGTACGGAGGTGCCGTTCCCCTCACAGCTCCGTAGGCAAGCACCATGGTCTTGTAGCGGATGCGAGCTTCAACTGGAAGCCAGTGGAGAGAGCGGAGGAGCGGGGTGACGTGAGAGAACTTGGGAAAGTTGAACACCAGACGGGCTGCGGCGTTCTGGATGAGTTGTAGGGGTTTAATGGCACAGGCAGGGAGCCCAGCCAACAGCGAGTTGCAGTAATCCAGACGGGAGATGACAAGTGCCTGGATTAGGACCTGCGCCGCTTCCTGCGTGAGGCAGGGTCGTACTCTGTGAATGTTGTAGAGCATGAACCTACAGGAACGGGTCACCGCCTTGATGTTAGTTGAGAACGACAGGGTGTTGTCCAGGATCACGCCAAGGTTCTTAGCACTCTGGGAGGAGGACACAATGGAGTTGTCAACCGTGATGGCGAGATCATGGAATGGGCAGTCCTTCCCCGGGAGGAAGAGCAGCTCCGTCTTGCCGAGGTTCAGCTTGAGGTGGTGATCCGTCATCCACACTGATATGTCTGCCAGACATGCAGAGATGCGATTCACCACCTGGTTATCAGAGGGGGGAAAGGAGAAGATTAATTGTGTGTCGTCTGCATAGCAATGATAGGAGAGACCATGTGAGGATATGACAGAGCCAAGTGACTTGGTGTATAGCGAGAATAGGAGAGGGCCTAGAACAGAGCCCTGGGGGACACCAGTGGTGAGAGCACGTGGTGCGGAGACAGATTCTCGCCACGCCACCTGGTAGGAGCGACCTGTCAGGTAGGACGCAATCCAAGCGTGGGCCGCGCCGGAGATGCCCAGCTCGGAGAGGGTGGAGAGGAGGATCTGATGGTTCACAGTATCAAAGGCAGCCGATAGGTCTAGAAGGATGAGAGCAGAGGAGAGAGAGTTAGCTTTAGCAGTGCGGAGCGCCTCCGTGACACAGAGAAGAGCAGTCTCAGTTGAATGACTAGTCTTGAAACCTGACTGATTTGGATCAAGAAGGTCATTCTGAGAGAGATAGCAGGAGAGCTGGCCAAGGACGGCACGTTCAAGAGTTTTGGAGAGAAAAGAAAGAAGGGATACTGGTCTGTAGTTGTTGACATCGGAGGGATCGAGTGTAGGTTTTTTCAGAAGGGGTGCAACTCTCGCTCTCTTGAAGATGGAAGGGACGTAGCCAGCGGTCAAGGATGAGTTGATGAGCGAGGTGAGGTAAGGGAGAAGGTCTCCGGAAATGGTCTGGAGAAGAGAGGAGGGGATAGGGTCAAGCGGGCAGGTTGTTGGGCGGAGAGAGAGGGGAGAAAGAGGTCAAAGCACAGGGTAGGGCAGTGTGAGCAGAACCAGCGGTGTCGTTTGACTTAGCAAACGAGGATCGGATGTCGTCGACCTTCTTTTCAAAATGGTTGACGAAGTCATCAGCAGAGAGGGAGGAGGGGGGAGGAGGGGGAGGAGGATTCAGGAGGGAGGAGAAGGTGGCAAAGAGCTTCCTAGGGTTAGAGGCAGATGCTTGGAATTTAGAGTGGTAGAAATTGGCTTTAGCAGCAGAGACAGAAGAGGAGAATGTAGAGAGGAGGGAGTGAAAGGATGCCAGGTCCGCAGGGAGGCGAGTTTTCCTCCATTTCCGCTCGGCTGCCCGGAGCCCTGTTCTGTGAGCTCGCAATGAGTCGTCGAGCCACGGAGCAGGAGGGGAGGACCGAGCCGGCCTGGAGGATAGGGGACATAGAGAGTCAAAGGATGCAGAAAGGGAGGAGAGGAGGGTTGAGGAGGCAGAATCAGGAGATAGGTTGGAGAAGGTTTGAGCAGAGGGAAGAGATGATAGGATGGAAGAGGAGAGAGTAACGGGGGAGAGAGAGCGAAGGTTGGGACGGCGCGATACCATCCGAGTAGGGGCAGTGTTGGATGAGAGCGAGAGGGAAAAGGATACAAGGTAGTGGTCGGAGACTTGGAGGGGAGTTGCAATGAGATTAGTGGAAGAACAGCATCTAGTAAAGATGAGGTCAAGCGTATTGCCTGCCTTGTGAGCAGGGGGGGAAGGTGAGAGGGTGAGGTCAAAAGAGGAGAGGAGTGGAAAGAAGGAGGCAGAGAGGAATGAGTCAAAGGTAGACGTGGGGAGGTTAAAGTCACCCAGAACTGTGAGAGGTGAGCCATCCTCAGGAAAGGAACTTATCAGGGCGTCAAGCTCATTGATGAACTCTCCAAGGGAACCTGGAGGGCGATAAATGATAAGGATGTTAAGCTTGAAAGGGCTGGTAACTGTGACAGCATGGAATTCAAAGGAGGCGATAGACAGATGGGTCAGGGGAGAAAGAGAGAATGTCCACTTGGGAGAGATGAGGATCCCAGTGCCACCACCCCGCTGACCAGAAGCTCTCGGGGTGTGCGAGAACACGTGGGCAGACGAGGAGAGAGCAGTAGGAGTAGCAGTGTTATCAGTGGTAATCCATGTTTCCGTCAGTGCCAAGAAGTCGAGGGACTGGAGGGAAGCATAGGCTGAGATGAACTCTGCCTTGTTGGCCGCAGATCGGCAGTTCCAGAGGCTGCCTGAGACCTGGAACTCCACGTGGGTCGTGCGCGCTGGGACCACCAGGTTAGAGTAGCAGCGGCCACGCGGTGTGAAGCGTTTGTATGGTCTGTGCAGAGAGGAGAGAACAGGGATAGACAGACACATAGTTGACAGGCTACAGAAGAGGCTACGCTAATGCAAAGGAGATTGGAATGACAAGTGGACTACACGTCTCGAATGTTCAGAAAGTTAAGCTTACGTTGCAAAAAATCTTATTGACTAAAATGATATAGTACTGCTGGCTGGTGAAATAGGCTAGCTAGCAGTGGCTGCGTTGTTGACTTTGTTTGAAAGTGTAGCTGGCTAGGTAACCTCTAACTGGCTAGGTAACCTCGACAATTACTCTAGACTACACAATTATCTTGGATACAAAGACGGCTATGTAGCCAGCTAAGATCAAACAAATCAAACTGTTGTACTGTAATGAAATGAAATGTAATACTACCTGTGGAGCAAAGCGGAATGCAACTACTCGCTCCAACCCGGAAGTGCGTATCGTAGAGGGAGAGGCAATAGAAGTGTTGTTTCTTGTATTATTGTCTTTTGTGTCTTTAGAGGACTGCTTCACCTTAATGTCCCCTTTCCCCCCTTTCCCTTTTTTTCTGTCCTTATTTTGTCCCACTTTGTCCCTTCTTTGTCCCTTCTTCTCTTCTGCCAACTAGACACTCCTTGTTAGCTAGCTAGCTTCTTCCAGGAATGTTCCTAGCAACTGCCTAGCAACAGGTAAACAACTTAGCTAGCTAAGAAAACGGTATAATTTTATGAAAAAATTGTTACTTTTTCAAAAGCCTTTCTTCTTTGTTTGCTGCTTGTTTGGTCTCCTATTCAGTTTGCAGTTTTCTTTTGATTTTTTTTCGATGTACTTTACTCTAAAAAAACATTTAAATTTCAATATTTGTAGGAGCTCATCTTTTCAGCTGCTGCTGCACTTGTGCCCTGTGGATCGGGGCATTGTCATCCTATTGGGGCAGAGCCATGGTAGCCAAAATAATAGTGAAAATAATGGCCTGCCCAGCATTTTTATACATGACCCTAAGCATGATGGAATGTTAATTGCTTAATTAACTCAGGAACCACACGTGTGGAAGCACCGGCTTTCAATATATTTTGTATTTCTCATTTACTCAAGTGTTTCCATTATTTTGTCAGTTACCTGTATTTTAGCTGGCAAGGTTGGTAGACTTTAGAAAAGCAAGCAATTACTAAATGTACTGGATAAGACTCACATTCTTTTGAATCTTTTACCCAGATTTTAGCAGAGGTACAGGGAAGCATATTAAGTTTCTTAAAAATAAGAAACACCAGTCAGGAGGATAGACAGCTCAAGAGGTAAATAGCAAATGATGGTCACACCAGATTCTGACTGATTTTCTGATCCACGCCCCTACTTTTTTTTAAAGGTACCTGTGACCAATCGATGCATATCTGTATTCCCAGTCATCTAAAGTCCATAGATTAGAACCTAATTTATTTATTTTCATTAGGTCGTAATCTAATTTAGATGAACTGTAACTCAGTAAAATATTTTAAATTGTTCCATGTTGCATTTATATTTTTGTTTTGTACAGAATGGATCAAGAGCTGGGATGGACCTATATTTCCTGCAATATGGAATTAGTAGGCTTTTGACTACAGGGAACCTTGTCAAGTCACATAGGGTTCAGCACACAATTTACATTTAATCTCAATATGTTGTGCATCACAGCAATTTATTTAGCTTGACAATCCCATCAAATGCAATTCTTGCCAGCAGCATACCACCCTGCATACCACTACTGGATTGCTTCTGAAGCTAAGCAGGGTTGGTCCTGGTCAGTCCCTGGATGGGAGACCAGATGCTGCTGGAAGTGGTGTTGGGGGGCCAGTAGGAGGCACTTTTTCCTCTGGTCTAAAAAAAAAATATCCCAATGCCCCAGGGCAGTGATTGGGGACACTGCCCTGTGTAGGGTGCCGTCTTTCGGATGGGACGTTAAACGGGTGTCCTGACTCTCTGAGGTCATTAAAGATCCCATGGCACTTATCGTAAGAGTAGGGGTGTTAACCCCGGTGTCCTGGCTAAATTCCCAATCTGGCCCTCAAACCATCATGGTCACCTAATAATCCCCAGTTTACAATTGGCTCATTCATCCCCCTCCTCTCCCCTGTAACTATTCCCCAGGTCGTTGCTGCAAATGAGAACGTGTTCTCAGTCAACTTACCTGGCAAAATAACGGTAAAAAAATAAAATAATAAATTTAGACACTAAATGGTTATATAAAAGTAAAATTGGCATCATGTTGATGCAATTAAGTTGTACATCTAGACCACAGGTCAACATCTCTTGGATTAGTGTGCCTATAGTACTTAGAATAACAATCAACATCTTTACCATTGACACAATTTATCAGTCTTGGAAGGATGAGCAGGTTTCCACAGCAACAGACCATAATACGACCCATTAATGATCCTTGATCATTAGCATTCTAGTTGGGGGCTTGATGACTCATACCTGGTTCGCTCTCTCCTCCTTTGAAGTATAACAGGACCAGATGCTTTGTACCAGCAGCAGTGCCACTAGGTTCACACAGTTCAGTTAGTCTTGAACCACCCCACTGACATTCTAGCAATACTTAGTAAGACAAGAAAAGTGTCATCTACTGGAAGAAACATTTTCTTAGCATATTATAGGTCACCCTTCAGACTGCAAGTCACTTTCAACAAAGTCATAATTCCTACATTATTAAACAAACTGTTTTCAAGAGAACACATCGGCACAATGCAGGAAGTTAAATGGCGAGGTGACAATCAAGTTGGTTTCATTCTGATCCACTGGGCACACACTGGTTGAATAAATGTGTGTATAAAACAAAATGACGCTGAACCAATGTGGAATAGAACACTTTGGATGAGACCAGTGTTCTCGCTCTGAAAGAGACAGTGGCAGTACTATAGAGAACTGACTTGCCATCACACACCATATTTGGCCATCACATGCTGGCATCTTGGTTAAAAAAAAGGTGCATTGGATTTGAGTTCTGCCTGTGTGCATGTTATTTTATTTTGGCTGTCACAGGCTTGGCGACGAAAAATTCATAAATTGTGATAATGCTCGCTCATCTTGGGTGAAGGTATAAACCAACCTATCAAACATCCTTTGATCCTAGGTCTCTTCTAGCCTCTTTCTCCCTCTCGCTGTCTCTCCCTTTGGAAGTACAAGGCCCTTCTCATCAAAACATGGCACTTGTCCAGGAATTCACTGGATTGCTTCCAGTGAATGATATCAACTTCATTTTATCAGTAGTCCATTGACTGCATCAAGATTGCCATGGTAGGATGAAACATCGATCTAACGAATGGCCACAGGGATTTGCATGTATGAGAAACAGCCTTAAGGGGACAGAAGTAGCACAGAGGGTTGCTTGGGAACATAGAACCCAATGAATCACTGGAAGGCAACAGCTCTCTGCATCATTGAGACCAGGCAGAAAAAGTGTGATGGGAGGACTTTCCCTTCTGTTAAGGGCAGAAGGGCTAGGGTAGCCTAGTCTGAAGAGGTCACTATCAGGGTCTGGAATACACTGACTGTAATGATTCACAACAGGGAGGAAAATACATAATTTATCAAAAATAATAAAACTACCCTGGGTGAACGACCTGGCCCTCTCTGTGACATTCTTTAAGGTGAAGCCGTATAGTTTCCTGCTTTTGAAGAATAAAACCTAAAAGTACATAAACCGTTCAAAATGGCCCTTTTCTTTTCAACTCCACAACCTGGCATCTGGTCCAGATCAAAACGATCAACTGGAGGCGGAAATTCTCTGGTAAACTAAGCACTATGCTAATTACACACTTGCATCCTACTTTAGCTGTAAACGGTTGTCAGGAGCAACAGTACTATATCATTTTGTGCTGGTAATAAGCTATGTTGTGAATGTATACAGCCTGTTCCAAAAATATGACAGTGATAATCACACTTAAGTCACATAAAAAGCTCTAGATTTTATTTAAATGTCATCATTATGTCATTGTGACTTAAGTACTGTTATTATGGTTGTAACATCTTTATTTAAGAGCTTTAAAAAGGGGCAAAAACACAGACCAACATGGCTACACGATTTATTACTGAAAATATTCAATATATCAGGGCATCAGTTCAGTCTCCAGTACTGTAGTTATTGCTTTACAATAATCTCTGTCTGTGGTCCTCAGCTGTCTAGTCTACAACAGGGAATAACACAGGTGAACTGGTTTAGATCAGAATCCTTTTCTGAGGAGTGATGACATCATAGATGGAGGAGTCTCTTGTAATCCACTGTTGTAGATTGGTCTACTTAGAAACCAACATACGAGAGCGGGACTTTGGGAAATCAGATGTTTAAACCTGGTATAAATTACAATAGGGCAAACGATAAGGTCCCACCATACAGGTCAATAGGTCTTCTTCCAGGAGCGAATATAAAGCTGGATGGGGATCAGTGGGTTTCTTTTCTGTAGGCTGGGATGGAACACATCAAAGTCTACACGCTGCACCCTTTGAAGGTAGTCCTCCAGCACCACCTAGAACAGCAGCCAGAAAGAGGGAAACAGCATCCACACACTGTGTGTGTCAGTCCTTATACTCTACATGTGGTAGCTAGCGTGAGCATTATCTGAGCTGAAGAAAGTGCTTCCTCTTTGCCCTAGACGCACAAAGTCAGCCCGGCGTAAAACATATGACTCAGCAGCTGAGAGGAAGGAGCCTTTTAGGCGTCAGAACAGATTAATATAGTTATAGCACCGGCAGCAATGGAACATCATATTTGTGGAAATTGTCCTGGATTGAGAGGAACACAGAACTGAGTGGATTAATGTTCTCTTTCTCTAATTACCATCATGCCCCTGCTGGTTGGAGCACTCAAGCATTGTGACCATCCACCCTTCAAAACATAAACACACGATGCGGGGCATTTGTCTACCTCAAATTCTTCACCTTGGCCTCATTCTCAAGGCTCTGGTTAATATGTTCTGCCCTTCCTTTATTGCTCTCTTTCATGCCTCTTCTCTGTGGGAATCAGACTGCTTTTGAGAGTGCCAGTGGTAAGAGCCCATAATGCAGTCCCTTGGTGGTCTGTCTGGTGCGATTAAAATGGAGCATTAAAAAGGTCTGTCTGGCCAACTGATGGGGAGCGTGCTGTGATAGGAGGGAGGGATAGGCAAGACAGCCATGTCAGGATATTGGAAGGTGGTTGAGGAGGAGAAAGGACCGTTCAACAGATACTGCTCCTCCTTACCTAGGTTCAGATGAACCTGATTGGAGGATTAATTGGGAAAAAAACAAATGATAAGAGAACTTGAAGTGAAACTAACACAGACCTGGTCTCTTCCCTGGTGCCAGGACTAAAGAAGCCCCATAGATCAGTTCATGAGTCTTGTCTTTGGTCAACATTTTAGTAAATATGACCCTTTTCATGATGTTACGTCAGTCACAGTGACCACAACCTAACCCAATAAATGCTAATCATTCTTATAATAATAACAACAACAACCCACCGTTTGGAGGAAGGCAGGGAAAGCAGAAGCTGGTATGTTCTTGCTGAAAGATCTGGCCTGTGGAGACAAAAGGTTCAAACTGAGTAAAATGACCAACACAGGCTAATTAAGATATTATCTGTTATATAACAAATGGAGGTCTGTAGAACACCAGTAGCTACTTAATTTCCGACTGCTTCTCTTTTCAATCCCTTTTGTGTACAAACAAGCCTTAATTAACTTGAAGCTCACAATAAAACAAAGTTACAAGTATCATCAACGTTAATTGATTATGTACACTACCGTTCAAAAGTTTGGGGTCACTTAGAAATGTCCTTGTTTTCATGGAAAACAGACTTGAAATGAGTTGCAAAATGAATAGGAAATAGTCAAGACGTTGACAAGGTTATACATAATGATTTTTCATTGAAATAATCAATTGTGTCCTTCAGAATTTGTTTTCAAAGAATTCTCGATTTGCAGCAATTACAGCCTTGCAGACCTTTGGCATTCACAGCGTTGTACGAGATCTTCAGTTTCTTGGCAATTTCTCCCATGGAATAGCCTTCATTTCTCAGAACAAGAAAAGACTGACTAGTTTCAGAAGAAAGTCCTTTGTTTCTGGCCATTTTGAGCCTGTAATCGAACCAACAAATGCTGATCCAGATACTCAACTAGTCTAAAGAAGGCCAGTTTTATTGCTTATTTAAATCAGAACAACAGTTTTCAGCTGTGCTAACAAAATTGCAAAAGGGTTTTCTAATGATCAATTAGCCTTTTAAAATGATAAACTTGGATTAGCTAACACAACGTGCCATTGGAACACAGGAGTGATGGTTGCTGATAATGGGCCTCTGTATGCCTATGTAGATATTTTATTAAAAATCTGTCGTTTCCAGCTACAATAGTCATTTACAACATTAACAATGTCTACACTGTTTTTCTGATCATTTTGATGTTCTTTTAAAATGGACAAAAAAGTATATTTTCTTTCAAAAACAAGGACATTTCTAAGTGACCCCAAACTTTTGAACGCTAGTGTATGTGTCGTACAGGTAAAAAACGCATTGTAGTAACCATGAGAGAAACCGACTGATCCCACATGAGAACACACTGTCAGAGCCCTCCATTTTTTTTTATTACCAGGACTGGATAAAAAATGTAATTGAATACTGTGTTTTTCAGCCAAGCAGTAAATCTGTTCGGTAAGAACAGCCCATCAAATAACATTGGAGGAACACTGTCCTGATGTCATGAGGGTACGTACGTGTTTTAGGTGTACGTGGGCTTGGCTGGCAATGTCATATACCACGTCTCTCACATTCTGTTCCCGGCTTCCTCGGATGAAGTCCTCCTGGGAGGCTCTGTGCTGGTGGTGACACACACACACACACACACACACACACACACCTTTGTTCACACCACTTATTCACACAGGAGAGATTTGTTCCTTCAAACCACTAATCTAGCCGAGCAAACCAATTGCTCATGCTGAGAGCATATGGCCTCTAAATGGGGCGAATAAAGTGAAGCTCTCAATAATTATCTCCATTATTCACGGCACGTATAGCGATTGTCAGATCTCAGTTCTCTCTCCTTTAAACTGTTATTATGGCCTCAGGCTGCCCTGAGGTCTGTTTACGGCACTGTGGCCATCAGCCCCCTGATAGACAGAAGTTGTTTAGAAACTGAGTAGAAGTCGGATAGTTTGACAGCAAAAAATATATATAAAAAGGGTAATCTGAATCTTATTCACAAATAAGGAGTTTAGTTTGATATAGTTTAACAATAATATGAGAAGAAGGAGATTTGTATTGCCCAAAAACACAAGGCAGTCGGTGTCTGTAGACATGCTGCTACACACGTTAGCTTGACAAACTAAACAATCAAGTCAGGGAACTTCAATACTATTTGAATGCAATGAAGCTTGGTATTGCAAGTTATTAGCTAGGCTAGAAGCTGTTGTCAAGCAGTGGGAGCAACAACAAAACAAACATACAGAGGGTCCAATGCCAAAGCCTGTATAAATGTAACATCGCCACAGACAGAGGCTGCGGTAGTTAAACCCCTGGACACCAACAGTCCCTTCCGCTTACGACCAGAGCAATGAACTTATGACCGGATGAAAATAACTGGGAAATTGCAAAGCACTCACTGTCCCTTAATGACACAGAAAGTGGAGAAAACCCACCAGGCTTTAGCGAGCTTTAATGTGGGGGGGTGGAGCTTCAGTTGAGCTCAGGACTAGACCTTTATGATGTTACAATAGTGCCCCCAGGTGTCAAAACAATAGTGCTAGGCAAATGACCTGGAGGCCTCCATGAACCTGACGAGGTCACTAATGTCACACACACTGGACTAGTAGGGGTAAAAACATCTCCTGATGTCACATGATAAACCAGCTGCACCCCTGTCACTTCAGCTGTGGCTCAGAGGCCTTGTTGACAGATGGATCAGACAAAGCTGTGAATTTGACTTGTAACTACAGCCAGTGCATTTGTCATAGGGTTTCATTATAACTGTGCCTCTGGCATACTGCATTTGGAGTAGTGACACACTCCCTCACTGTGTTGATAATGGCAAACCGGTGTAGCTGGAATATCATGTGACAAAGGCCTGTGTGTGTGTGTTAGATATATATATATACATCTCTCTGGAATGGCAGTATGGCATCCATCTGTACAAAACGTCACCAGCAGGAAAGTCATCATTTTGATCCCTCTTCTGCAGATATGGTCACTCACCAGCATGCAGATGTCCATAGGTAGGTAGACTTTGCGTCTGCTGCTGTTGTAAGGCGTGGCTCTTAGGCACATCACGATCCCCTGGGCCTTACCAATGTGGCTGGCAGCATGATCAGCATGGACATCTTTCACACCTGGACAAAAACACCACACACACACAAAGGGAATCAGGGAAGGCAGAAAATAACTAAAGTTAAAACATAGCACCCCTTTTAAAACACCCTTTTAAAACAAATAAACTCTATTGTATTAAATACACTTTGTCTAGGTACAAGAAGAATGTCTTCTAGTTTACTTCAGAAACCTAGTTACTGTTTTTGATTGACTAGAACCATGCTAAAACCTTAAGCAGACACTTCTCTTGTTTACATTATTTATCACAACAATTAAGTGCACACACTTTGATATTAATAACTGGGAAATGCTTTCATGCCGAGTGCCCAGTACTTGAAATAGGTTGAGGCTTTGAGTCAGATGTTTCTTCTAGTCAATTAGACTGGAACAAGTGTGACAGGTTCCTTTGCAGAGGGGGGCAAAATAATGACATTCCACAAAAGAACATGCGAATGATTGACAGAAACGCAGGTACTTGAGATTCAGAAATGCCACTTAATTAATTGAGCAAGTAAATACAGCTTGACCTGCTTCTAAGTCTCCCTCTCAAGTCATAAAACAATCTGTATAAGTAATCATTATTTTGTATACAGGGCATTCGGGAAAGTATACAGACCCCTTGATTTGCCACATTTTGTTATGTTACAGCCTTTCTAAAATGGATTACATTTTTTGTTTTTTCCTCAATCTACACACAATACCCCATACTGATAAAGAAAATAAAGGTTTTCAGAAATGTTTGATGTAAATGTAATATTTCATAAGTATTCAGACACTTTACACAGTACTTTGTTGAAGAACATTTGGCAGCGATTACAGCCTCGAGTCTATTTGGGTATGACACTACAAGCTTGGCACACCTATATTTGGGAAGTTTCTCCCATTCCTCTCTGCAGATCCTCTCAAGCTCTGTCAGGGCGTCGCTGCACAGCTCTTTTCCGGTCTCTCCAGAGATGTTCGATCGGGTTCAAGTCCAGGCTCTAGCCGGGTCACTCAAGGACATTCGGAGACTTGTCCCGAAGCCACTCCTGCGTTGTCTTGGCTGTGTGCTTGAGGTCATTGTCCTGTTGGAAGGTAAACCATCATCCCAGTCTGAGGTGCTGAGTGCTCTAGAGCAGGTCTTCATCAAGGATTTCTCTGCACTTTGCTCCATTCATCTTCCCCTCGATCCTGACTAGTATCCCAGTCCTTGACACTGAAAAACATCCCCGTAGGGACGGTGTCCAGGTTTCCTCCAGACGTGACGCTTGGCATTCAGACCAAAGAGTTCAATCTTAGTTTCATCAGAACAGAGAATCTTGTTTCTCATGGACTGAGAGTCTTCAGGTGCCTTCTGGCAAACTCCAAGCGGGCTGTCATGTTCCTTCTGAGGAGTGGTTTCCGTCTGGCCACTCTACCATAAAGGCCCGATTGGTGAAGTGCTGTAGAAATGGTTGTCCTTCTGGAAGGTTCTCCCATCTCCACAGAGGAACTCTAGAGCTCTATCAGAGTGACCACGGGGTTCTTGGTCACCTCCCTGACCAAGGCCCTTTTCCCTGATTGCTCAGTTTGGCCGGGCGGCCAGCTCTAGGAAGAGTCTTGGTGGTTCCAAACTTCTTCCATTTAAGAATGATGGAGGCCACTGTGTTCTTGGGGACTTTCAATGCTGCAGAAATGTTAGGTACCGTTCCCCATATCTGTGCCTTGTCACAATCCTGTCTCGGAGCTCTAGGAACAATTTTGCTCTGACATGCATTGTCAACTGTGGGACCTTATATAGACAGGTGTCTGCCTTTCCAAATCATGTCCAATCAATTGAATTTACGACAGGTGGACTCCAATCAAGTTGTGTAGAAACATCTCAAGGATGATCAATGGAAACAGGATGCACCTGAACTCAATTTCACCTCTCATGACAAAGAGTCTGAATACTTATGTAAATACGGTATCTGTTTATTTATTTGTTTTAGAAATATGGAAGTTTTCGCTTTGTCATTATGTGTGTAGATTGAGGAGGAACATTTTTATTTAATGCATTTTAAAATAAGGCTGTAAAGTAACATGTGGAAAAAGTCAAGGGGTCTGAAAACTTTCCGAATGCACCGTACATCCACAGTATAATGTGACTGTTCCTGTCAGGGTTCTTCCAGATAGGGAAGGAGCAGAGTCATAGTCATTCATTTCATGTCGAGTGGAAATTATGGGTCATTTCTGTTGTCCAGCCTTTCAACAAAAATCTACAGGAGATCAGTGGCTATATTGATTCATTCTGATGGCATTTTCAATGTGCAATTATGCATAGAGCGCTCTGTAATGCCATGGAAGACATGGTATCATTAGACAAGGCACAATTAAAGTTCCTGGCAATGTTCCATTCGGTGGCTGCAATTCTCATCTTTCTCATTTTAGTCAATGTGCTGCATTGGCAAGCACGATTCTCATCATTTCTAAAGAGGTACTTGAACACCGGGAAGTTAAGTGTGAGTATAAATTCGATGCCTCCCCCCCCTCGGGAACAGAACAATGCACATGCTGTACACTCTCTTCAGTCAGTGGAGTCAAGCACAAAACACACATAAACCTACTCACCTAAACTCTCCAGAAGAAGGTACAGTAGTGAGGACTGGGTATTGTCTGAATAGGCCTCCAACTCCTGGAGGTTTCTATAAGCTCTGTCTTCCATGTCTTTCTCCTGTTGGCAACAGTAGAGACATATATCAAATAAATGAAACAGAACTAGAATTGAATCCACACAAATCCATGACCTAAAATGCAACATTTGCTTACTCTCTCAGAGATTATCCTAAGCATCCACCTCTTTGTCAGGTAGTGTTTCTTCACCGCCTGCAAAAGGAGACATTTGAAGATGTTTAAAACAGTACACATCGAATGCATTGGAAAAGCTATGTTTAATGCTATGCATCAAATCAAATGTATTTATAAAGCCCTTCTTACATCATCTGATATCTCAAAGTGCTGTACAGAAACCCAGCCTAAAACCCCAAACAGCAAGCAATGCAGGTGTAGAAGCACGGTGGCTAGGAAAAACTCCCTAGAAAGGCCAGAACCTAGGAAGAAACCAGGCTATATGCAAAGTCCGATATACAGTCGACTGTAATAGCCACAGTTGCAAATCCAGCACTGAAAATGAAAGCAGAAGACGTCTACTCCAGACAGACCCTCCATAGTTCTGCACTGACAGGCTGCACTGGGGGGTCGTCCCTGTAGATCTCCTCCACTGTAGTCTTCCAGAACTGCATCCGCATCAGACCTATAGTCTTCTGGGAAACAGAGTCCTTCACCTTGGAGAGAAACAAAAAACGAGGGTTTTCTCAATCCCTTTCAGAAGACTTCATTGAATGAGTTTAAACTGTTAGGCATATAGAGTTGCACGAAAAATGTATTGCTTTACTAGACCATTCCCTCACTGTTATCCTTGTTCATATCTAGGTCTATAGGTTGATGTATTATTCTAGACATAACAGCATTACCTTCAATAGCAGGATGCCTGAACATCAACACTTAGCTCTGGACATGTATTGGACATATGACCACCCCATTGAGGATTATAGTATCATAATTTCCAATATATGTATATATATTCATACAGCGCCTTCAGAAAGTATTCACACCCCTCAACTCTTTACACATTTTGTGTTACAGCTTGAATTTAAAATTGATTAAATAGAGTTTTTTTTGGTCACTGGCCTACACACAATACCCCATAAATGTCAATGTGGAATTATGTTTTTCTAAATGTTTACAAATTAATACAAAATTAAAACCTGAAATGTATTGAGTCAATAAGCATTCAACCCATTTGTTATGGCAAGCCAAAATAAGTTCAGGATTAAAAATGTAATAAACAAGTCACATAATAAGCTGCATGGACTCACTGTGTGTGCAATAGTGTTTAACATGATTTTTGAATGATTACCTCATCTCTGTACCCCACACATACAGATCATTGTAAGGTTCCTTAGTCGAGCAGTGAAAATCAAACAGATTCAACCACAAAGACTGGGGAGGTTTTCCAATGCCTCGCAAAGAAGGGCACCTATTGGTAGATGGCTAAAATAAAAAAAGCAGACATTGAAAATCCCTTTGAGCATGGTGAAGTTATTAATTACACTTTGGATAGTGTATCAATACACCCAGTCACTACAAAGATACAGGCGTCATTCCTAACTCAGTTGCCGGAGAGGAAGTAAACCGCTCAGGGATTTCACCATGAGGCCAATGATGACTAAAACCATTACAGAGTTTAATGGCTGTGAAAATGGAGGATGGATCAACAACATTGTAGTTACTCCACAATACTAACCTAATTGACAAGAGTGAAAAGGAGGAAGCCTGTACAGAATAAATATATTCAAAAACAGGCATCCTGTTTGCAATAAGGCACTAAAGTAAAACTGCAAAAAATGTGGCAAAGATATGACCTTTATGTCCTGAATAAAAAGTGTTATGTTTGGGGCATATCCAACACAACACGTCACTGAGTTACACTCTTCATATTTTCAAGCATGGTGGTGGCTGCGTCATGTTATGGGTTTGCTTATCATCGGCCAGGAATAGGGAGTTTTTGGGGATAAAAATAAAATAGAGCTAAGCACAGGTAACATCCTAAAGGAAAACCTGGTTCAGTCTGCTTTCCAACAGACACTGGAAGACAAATTCACCTTTCAGAAGGACCATAACCTAAAACAAGGCCAAATCTACACTTGAGTTGCTTACCAAGAAGACAGTGAATGTTACTGAGTGTCCGAGTTACAGTTTTGACTTAAATCTGCTTTAAAATGTATAGCAAGACCCGAAAGAGGTTATCTAGCAATCATCAACAACCAATTTGACAGAGCTTGAAGAATTTTGAAAATTATAATGGCCAATGTTGCACAATCCAGGTGTTCAAAGCTCTTAGAGACTTACCCAGAAAGACTGAGTTGTAATCGCTGCCAAAGGTGCTTCTACAAAGTATTGACTCAGGGGTGTGAATACTTATTTAAACGAGATATTTCTGTATTTAATTTTAAATGAATTTTAATTTTTTTCTCTCACTTTGTCATTATTTATTTTTATTTTTATTTTACCGTTATTTTACCAGGTAAGTTGACTGAGAACACGTTCTCATTTGCAGCAACGACGTGGGGAATAGTTACAGGGGAGAGGAGGGGGATGAATGAGCCAATTGTAAACTGGGGATTATTAGGTGACCATGATGGTTTGAGGGCCAGATTGGGAATTTAGCCAGGACACCGGGGTTAACACCCCTACTCTTACGATAAGTGCCATGGGATCTTTAATGACCTCAGAGAGTCAGGACACCCGTTTAACGTCCCATCCGAAAGACGGCACCCTACACAGGGCAGTGTCCCCAATCACTGCCCTGGGGCATTGGGATATTTTATTAGACCAGAGGAAAGAGTGCCTCCTACTGGCCCTCCAATACCACTTCCAGCAACATCTGGTCTCCCATCCAGGGACTGACCAGGACCAACCCTGCTTAGCTTCAGAAGCAAGCCAGCAGTGGTATGCAGGTATTGTGAAGTATTGTGTTAAGATGGGTGATTAAAAAAAAAAAAAAATATATATATATATATATATATATATATATATATATATATTCCATTTTGAATTCAGGCTGTAACACAAAATGTGGAACAAGTCAAGGGGTATGAATACTTTCTGAAGGCACTCAGTACTGAACTTGCTGGAATACCTGCCTGAGCCAGCTCGACATTGAAGGCCCTCAGGGCCAGTGAGGAGCGCCGGGCATCCTCAGGGAGAAGCAGGGAGGACACAAAACCGTCATAGTCCCGAGACCTGGGGAAACAAGGCAGTCAACACAGGCAAGTTAATCGAAACAAGTCAAGTGTAATGCTAGTGGTGGACTAACTTCTTCGCAATGAAAACATTGGATGCAGTAACAAATGTAACAAAAACAAACAACTAGCCAGGGTTGGGGTCAATTCAGTATATAAACTGAAATTCCAATTCTCTTCAAAGCATTTCAATGAGGACAATTTGGACAATGTAGCCAGTCACAGAGAGACAATGTAGCCAGTCACAGAGGGCCCATGTAATGTGTGCATAGAAAGATGCTTGCAAGTCATACCATTTGGAGCCATATTTAGCTAGCTAGCAAGTTAGCTTGCTTACCTCACAATATCGATACAGTATTTTTCGTTGTGCTGCGACTCTATAGTAGAGTTTGTTGAAGCTCGTAGACATTTCACTTCTGTAGGTCGTTGAATGCAAATAGCGTGTGGCAATATCTTTCTTTGGAGTGAGTTAAACACCGAATATTTTGTGGTTAATAATCCATGCTTTGCACTAATGCCAGATGCCATGTTGACAACATACCCTTCAACTTTCACCCTTACCTTGTGTCGCAACAAAAGTCTGCCTCCCTATTTAATTTGTGTTCCGCTTTATGTTGTATTTTTAAATACAGAACACTCGTTTTAGGTAAAGTATTTGTCTCAAGTTAGTTAATTATTGGTTAACTTTGCTATTTTAGCGAACAATATGTGATAGTTACAACTGTGCATTTCAGTGTCATTTATAGTGGACGTTTGCAGCAGGCAAAGTAAACAGAACATCATGTGCTCTTGTCTTGGACAAGTCATATGACTTCCCTAGCGTTGATTATGGTAGCTTAAAAGTAGAGTGAGGCAAGCGCACATTTTCAATGTCTATGCTATCATATGGCAACACTTTCAGTGAATGGTCACTTTGCGTTGCTCCTGATATGGCTTGGTATTTGGCTTTCGGAGTGCAACAATATTGGGTAAGGGCCGTCGTTTCTAGCTCGCTAGCAAAACTTTCACAATCAGACTCAGAACTTAACAAGTGCTAGCCTGCTCGCTAGCAAACTAGGTTGGTTGTGCTTGTGCTGCTGTTTCAGAGCCAGACAATAATCTTGTTAGGACAGCCTGTGAGGAGCATTTATCTGATTTCGTAGTCCCGTGTAGTTAAATTGGTAGAGCTTGGCTCTTGCAGTTCCAGGTTTGTGGGTTCTATTCCCAAGGGGGACCAATATGAAAATGTATGGACTAAAATGTAAAATGTATGAGGGTAAGTTAGTATTTCCTGCCTATGTTCTGCCAGGTTTTGGGATTATAAACTAACCAACTAATACATTAATAATTTGAAATACACGGGTATTTCAGATGGGTCCTCAGCTTGCAGTGAAGCAAAGTGTGCCAAAGACTTCTTCACTTGACTATATTCACAAAAGGACAGTATACCGTTATCTCTGCTGTCAGAGACAAGAATGACTTTGCACTTTACTGCTGCCACTGCAATAGATAAACATTATAATCAAGCAACTAGCTGGCAATAACTGACCAAATTATGAATGCATTAGTTGGTTAGTTTATAATCCCATAACCTGGCAGAACATAGACAGGGAATACTAATTTACCCTCATACATTTTACATTTTAGTCCATACATTTTCATATTGGTATTTTTTTTGTACTTTTCTAATGTTAAATATGAGCTTTTTTTTATGCATGAAATAACTTCTCCCCTATTCTTGACAAAATTATAGTTATTTAACGTACAAATCTGAAGTCCACGGTAAAGTACACGTCATTGCATTGAGGCAGAGATGTTTATTCTTTGAGCACAACCCATCTTGAAGTTTCCGGTAGTTGCATATAATCAACACTAGAGAGCAGTGTTGTATAGTGCTGTGCTTGTATCTCAAATTATATAAATCAATTTCTAGTAATCAATTCTCAAGTTTATGTCCGTTTTTTACAGACCCTGTCTTTACCTTGTTACAACAACCTCTCCAGCATTTCTCTCATCCTATCAACTAGCATAAGCTGTCATATGTTGTCTGTCATAGAATACCCATTTGAAGGTCTCAAGTTAAAGCTGCAAAAATGCAACTTTTTGGGCGACCCCACAAAATTCACATTGAAATGTGAGTTATAGAGCTCATTGAAAGCAAGTCTATGAAGCGGGAGATCTGTTATGTCCACTATTTCTATGCTTTCTGTTTTAAAGTAAAAATTTTGCGTCTTTTACAATTGTTTTTGTACAACCAGCTTCAAACGGCTAAAAATACTATATTTTTGGTTATGGAAAATATATTTCACAGCGGTTTAGATGGTACAATGATTCTCTACACTGTACTTGCCTGTTTTGTTACTCTAACTGAAATCAGGTGTGATTTCTGCATATTGTATCTTGCATAGTGCATCTTTATTAACCCTTACCGTAGCCATTTCAACTTCAATTTGGTGACATAAGCATTGAAACGTACCAAGGATCCCGGATAGCAAAGAACTTGGTCTGAAGTGGCCCAAGGTTTTTCTTCTGGAAAACATATTTAGTCACATGACATGACCAACACTCTTTTGACACATTGACGCACTGATAATAAGTCAATTGTTTGAGAGTGAAGTGTTTTTGGACTTGTCACACATTTATTGAGTTAAGTACCTTTACTTTAAAGAAAAAAGTTCTAAACATTTTCACTGCAGATCTTGATTTCTTTGAATGCAGTTTGTCTATTTTGCATCAGGTTTAATGCAATATGGACTCAGGAGAAGTGTATCATCATGAGTAAATAAAGTTGAAACAACGAGATATTTGTTCTCCACAGTCCCTCATTGGACGATGACCTCCTATCGCCGTACCCCTACGGCCATAGCCATGGACCCTCGCACTCCCACCGTCATGTCCGAGACTGCCAGTCCGTTGTCCATGGCAACGTCACCCACCAGACCTGGCCAGCCAGCAACCACACTGGGGTGCCCGTGGCTGAGTCGAAAGTCTTCATCTCTGACGTCCCTGGCACAAGCCGATGGGTTACAGGTCAGTGGAGGAAATACTTATTTAGAAAATACCCCTAAAATTGCCCCATTTAAAAAATTATAATAATCATCATTATGGCAAAATGTGTTATTTTCTTTGTTTCCATAGCTATTCAGCAGTTTAAACACCACACCCTTACAATATTAGGCTTTTGTCAAGTGAGATTCTTTTCCATTTTTTTTTTGTGTATATAAACTCTAAAATAAATAAATTATTTCCTCCCTGCCACAGGTCACATTACAGTGGTCCACGACCCCCTGAGGACGGTGTCTGTGCTGGAGCCTGGAGGGCCGGGGGGGTGCGGGATGAACCGGAGGGAGGCGGTGGAGGAAACTGCTAGAGCCGGCATGTGTCTCTATGCCCAGAATGGAGGTTTCTTTGGTACTAGGACCGGGGAGTGTTTGGGGAATCTAGTGAGTGACGGGGTGCAAGTCAGAAACAGCAAAGGGTTGCAGAATGCCCAGTTTGGCATCAGGAGGGACGGGACGCTGGTGTTTGGGTAAGAGCTGCCAGTCTCGTTGAATTTCCGTCTCAATATCTCTCTGTACCTCAACTTGAGCTCCATATGTGGTTGTAATATGTATCATTTCTAACAGAAATTTGTACTTCATAACTTGTTCTAGACATGCTGTCAAGGCTTGTAGTTGAGGTTGTGGAACACTGATCCTGTAATCATAAAATACAAAGATCTTATGTTTATTTGCTCAAACACAAAGGCCTTTATTACATGCTACGATTATTACGCATTCTAAATTATCGAAAGTCTTATCTCCCTAACAGCAATGTTTCTTTGTTTCTCCATATGAAACTTTAATGAACTTCCGCTAGCCAAACCTCCATGCCCACATTAAGCCCCCATCGAAAACACACACGCATGCCACAAGAACCCTATCGCGTAAATGACGTCTACTTTGGAACATAACCAATTAGATTAGGACGGTACTCCCTGTTCCCTGGAAAAGTGCGTTGTGTTGACCTGTCAGTCATTCCGTGTAGAGTATTGGCTCTACCTTGGAATTTTCCTGTTTCCCAGATAATAGTGTTTACGTTCATGTACGTTTGATGGGGAAAAATAAGAGCAGTGAAAAAAAGCAGTGGTCCCTAAACCGATAAAACCAGCCACCTGAACAGGCGGCTGCTTGGTTGTTGTGTAGTGGCTGATGCAATATTGTATGGGCAGAATCACCAAACCATTCACTGTGTCCAATGTGCCCCCCACATCTCATTCCCCCCCATAGATTTTTCGTAGACTAGAGCCCGAGGGCTTTGAACACTAAGCTATTTAACTGTCACAAATTGAAGTACAAACATTTCTTGTGGGGCCAAGTGAAAGCCAGGTGAAAACACTGTGTACAGAGATTCAGGATGCACTTGAGCTTTTGGCTGACTAAGCCAACATGTTTTATCTCACTAGATTGCTGAATGTACCCTTTTTAACATGAGAATCGAAGCATGTGATCTCATGGGTACCTTGTTCCACAGTTGGTTATTCCTTTCTTGAGATATGACTTACTGGTGTTATTTGATGCTGTTTGGGGATAACTTTACTTTTTTCTCATCTTTGTCCCTGATTTTCCCTCTTTACATCCTGTTTCTCTACTTCTTTCTGTCTCAAGTTATCTCTCCGAGGAGGACGTTAAGGATGAAGCCAACCCCTTTGTGCAGTTGGTCAGTGGGGTGGTGTGGCTGCTCCGAAACAGCCAGGTCTACATTAACCAGAGCATAGAGGCTGAGTGTGACACGACACAGGAGACGGGTAGCTACTGCAGGATACTGAGGATATCTTCAACTTAGCCATACTTACTTAAAATGCTAGAGATGTATGTAGTTAGTTAGTATTGACATCTTTTAATATTACTTTAGGTAAGTCTCCATTAAGTGCAGATCTAGCATCAGCTTACTCAACCATTAGATTAGGAAATAAAAAGCAGGACTGGCCTGGTCAAGCACTTAGTGGTAACTTTGTCCTTGACTTGATGTAGAAATCTGTTTTTGGCTTCACGTCACTCATATAAAATGGCCATTTAAAACATCAGGGAGTTGTCATAATACACAATAAAAAACTACATTCAGAAATATGAAGAGAAATTGCGTATGGCACAATTGACAAATGCATATGGTGAAACCCTGTTTGCCCGTTCTGGCTATGTAAAAACAACAATGATGTATTCTATCAAATTCAGCCAGTATGCTTCAATTCAATTTTCATGCATTTGATTCCGCAGGGAATTTCCGCCATTTTGTGGATGTAGTGTCAGCCAGGACAGCGGTTGGTCACGATGAGGAGGGGAAACTAATCCTGTTCCACATAGACGGACAGACTGACCACAGAGGGTAAGAATGGACAAGAGATGAGGAGTTGAGAAAAGGGAGGGAGAAGAGGGTAAGGAGATAGAAAGGATGGAAAATAATACAGGTGTAATTGGATGAGGGTGAAAAAGTGGAGAGTATTGTGGGAGTCAGGAGACGGAATACAATGGGAGGGAGAGAAACTGGTTGGTCAAAGTGATGGAGAGTGAAAGGAATGCGAGACAATGCAGGTTTGATTGGAGGCAGAAGTGGGGCCATTTAGGCATATGAAGGGAGATGGGGCTAAGTAAAAAGGCTCTGATCAATTCTATTGATCTGGCTTTCTCTGTACCGGTGCAATGAACAAATTACCTCATTAACCTAGAGTTTCATGAGTTTGTTAAAGATATGGCTTTGGAAAGACCACAAGGGGACATGTCTGTTCATGTCCATGGCCTCTTCACTCAATATCAGGCCATATAACGTCAATAAATCTTATCTAGTAGGCACAGTCTCTCGGTGCATATCAGACCAACCTTTGACCTTCTCCAATGAATTTACCTTATTTTTTACACAATCGACATTGCTTCAGAAATCCTAATGGATTTGTTTTGCTCAATGCAAGCACCGTCCTCCTATATGGCCTTATGGTACAGTACTGTACTAGTGGTTTTGTACCAATTGTTCTCTCCTCTCTCTAGTATGAATCTTTGGGAGGTGGCAGATTTTCTGAAAGGTCAGGGGGTCATCAATGCCATCAACCTGGATGGGGGTGGTTCCTCCACTTACGTGGCGAACGGCTCTTTGGCCAGCTACCCCTCGGACCACTGGTAAGCCAATCAGAAACTCATGTCACATGTTCATTGCAATGACATTACAAGGTTTATGGAGCTGCTTTTTGTGCTTTTATTTTAGTCAAATATTGTTGCTGTTTCACACACTGTAAATGATAATATTCATGAATATCATTCTCTCACCTGCTCTTTCTTTGTCTCCATGCTCCCAATTTCCTCTCTATTCCCTCCTTCAGTGTCTCAGACCCCATGTGGCGCTGCCCTCGGCAGGTCTCCACCATCCTGTGCGTCCACCAGCCCCAGTGTCAGCCTGAGGACTGCAGCGGGCACGGGACGTGCATCAATGGGCACTGCCAATGCCAGGAGGGCTGGAGTGGGACTGGCTGTGACACCATGGTGTGCCAACCGCCCGCCTGTGGTGCCCACGGTGTCTGTACACAGGGTGAGTGAGGAGTGGGTACAGTTGTTCTCTCCTTGAGTTCTGAACCAGCTCTCTGAGGTTACAATGAAATGCCTCTCTCTCCTATTTCTTTCTCTATTCTCTTTCTCTCATCTCATCCCTCTCTCCTGGTGCAGATGGCTGTGCGTGTGATGCTGGATGGAGAGGGGAGAACTGCAGCCAAGGTAATCAGCTTCTCTCTCTCTCGCTCTCTCTCTCTCTCTCTCTCTCTGGCTTGGTTTGTTTACACAACAAGTCTGTCATTTCTCCTGGTGTGAAACATGTTGCTTGTCCCCAGGACCCTATGATTTGTGAAGAATGTGCTCTGTCAAGCTTTGGCAATTACGGTTGGTAGTTATAACTTCCACATTCCAGGGCAGTACTTTAACACCTCCTAGCCCTCACATTTTCTTTCACTCACTGCACCTTCTCCCAACCCAATGGCCCTATAATTCACTCCTTACTTTCCTGAACAAACCTGTATCCTACATAATACTGTATACAATGACGTCTTGTCCTCATATCTTGTAATACTCCCTCCAAAATCTACAGTATCTGACCGTCCACCGATCACAGCTTACTAGTGTCTTTTAACTTATTTTCTCTCTCTCGCTCAGTGTGTGATTTGGGTTTCTATGGCGACGGCTGCAACCAGACATGCGCCTGCACTAACGGGGGCTCATGTGACACTGTTCACGGTGGCTGCAGCTGCCCTATTGGTTTCCGTGGCGACTCCTGTGAACAAGGTGTGTTGCTAGTAGTGCGGCAGGATAAGTGTGTAACCCTGATTGATTGGTGTACACCTAAAACAACCTTTACGACCCTCCAAATCAAATTCTCAATCCCTAATTTCTCTTTCACATTCCCAGACTTTACCTCACCTGTTTTAGTAATAGCACCTTGGAGTGCTTCCAATGTTATGCCTTATTCCCAGTCTCACAGGGATAACGGTGAGCAACAAAAGCTTTCCCAGTGGTCTGGCTAGAACATTCCCTCTCTGTACAACTTCTGCCAATAGTCTTGCTCCAAATCTCTGAATGAGAACTGCTGGAACACATTAGCCCTAATATGCTAAGCCTTCGTTATATCACTTCCTTGGCCCTCTGATGCCCAAATCCTGGACTGAATACCTGTGGCTTTGGAGATTAAATTAAGCTATTGTTGATGTCTTATTGTCTGTCAGAGCTTTTAAACTCTTCATGTTCATCAATGCTGTAGTTCCCATGTATTATGGACTAGCTTATGTTGGACAATTACATATTGTGAACATTATCTTAAAATTCCTAAGAAGGTCTAGGAAACCAAAACATTGGTACTAACCCTGGATGTTGCTAGCTAGAGCAGTGGTTTTCAGCAGGGAAGTTTCTTTACATTAAAGCTTTATTGTATTTTCCAGTGACATCTCATCCTGTTTCCTTGGTGTCTCTCACATCACTTCCTGTGTTCCCCTCAGAGTGTCCTCTGGGTTTGTACGGGCTGGACTGTGGGCAGGAGTGCCAGTGCCAGGACATGTGCCCATGTGACCCGGTCACAGGAAGCTGCAATGCCCTGTTCCAGGGAGAGAAGAACCAGAGCATACACAGAGGTATGGAACCACCTGTAACTCCCCCGCCTGCTCAGAGCAGTAGTAGTTGAAGGAACTAAACGGATCACAACATACTGCATAAAGAGGTTACAAGCCTCTATGGATGTCTGCACCTCAGTCTCTAAGTACTAATAGTTTCATAGTTGTCGTCCTGTAAAGTGTCTTGTACAGTATGTGGACCACTTCATTCTAAGCCTGCTAGCATAGGTTTTTTCCCAAACATGACCTGTCTGTTTTATTGGTTCCCTATCATTACATGGTACAAACATTCAGGATATGTTTCAGTTGGCTGTATGTAGTCTAGGGCTGTCCCCAACTAAAAAAATCTTGGTCGACTGAAGTCTGTTCTTTCGACCAATCGATTGGTTGACATTTTTAAACGTGTATTTCTCCATATAGACACATCCTATATATTTTGTTAAAATCAACTATATGCATTGAGCTTGTCTGATGCTTTAAGCTCACTGTTTGATGAAATAAGAAACAAATGACTCAAGAGGGAGACAGAGATCTAGATAACCATAAGAAAAAATCTTAACCTGACCCAACCATCCTCTTCCTTCTCCTGATGGCTTTTGCAGATTCTGCCATTACTCTCCTGAAGTTGCTGGTAATAGGCTACACGAGGAGTCGGCAACCTTTTTTCATGTGGAATGCCAATTTATCTTACCATTTCTACTGATCTGTGTGCCAGTTATGGTTTTCATATGCGCAATCATTGTCATGTGGTTAATCAAAATGATATATAAATTAAAATGATACAAACCTAAAAAGTAACTTCTATTGCCATTGGCCAACTATGTAAAAATAGCCTACATAAAGCCAACAAATAAAAACATTGCAGCCTGCTGATATAAAATATCCTATAAATCACACTGGCTATGCATGCTCTGTCTGCAATGAACTTGAAACATTTTTATTAACTTGGGTCTGGTCTGAAGCTTGCTCTAGCTTACTTGCAACATTGCATAAAATATTCTGGGCCCTCAGTTTCCTGCTCCAGTGAGCTCGGGACAGACACCGCTGTAGGCTATTTGCGCAAGTGATAAGAAGCAGTGCTTGACTTGGGCAGGAGCTCACCGGAGCGGAGTACCGACAGCTCAAATGTCCTACTGCTTGAGCTCCTGTACCTCTGATAGAATATTAGCTCAAAAGTATTGTGGAGCTCATGTACCTAAATATAAACAGTACCAGCACCCAAAATGGGACCGGGGCCTATTTCAGTCTAAGTCAACCACTGATGAGAAGTAATCAGGTAGGCCTATTTACGGACGTTTCCACCGGATCAGAGCATGACATTTTTCCGTTCACACTTGAGTGGTATTTGAAAGGGAGAGCGCTGGAAAGATTTTTCAAATACATTGAGGAACTATTGTCATTCTCAATGGATGTTAAAACAGACTTTTTTTGCTTGCTGTTTGAGGTGAAGGAAACATGACTTTGTGAAACTCCACAGCTCATTAGTGGGGATGCGTTAAGCCAATCAGAAATACTATCAGATCCCAAAATGGGCACATTTTATATGCTTACATTTGTGAGCAGGCCAGGTGGCTTATAGGACTACTTCGAAGTGTAATCAGGTGCGCGTCCTTACTCAACATTGACAGGAGTGCTCCAGACAAAAGACAATGACTAAATTGGATTGGCAAAACTCGTAATGAAATAAACCAACTTGTTCTTCACAAGTGTTGCATAGGTTGTGTGCTCTGCAAACAATGTGTCCACTCCGACAATGAGAACGCTAAAAGGAATAATAATATATTGAATGCATAAACAGAAATTACCATAGCTGAACAAACATTGTAGATTAGGAATTAACGGTAAATGTACTACTGGTGATATCTTTAATAGGGAACTGATAGACGCTAACAATCAAACGCAAACAATTCACACAATGAAGTTATGAAACAATGAATGTGCACAAATTGGTGGGAGTGAGCGCATTCTGGAGAGAAGTGCATTGTGCATCTGGGTGAGTCATGGTCAATCCGACATCTGCATTGGCCATACAGCATTTATGGTGAATCGGCCTCTGCAGAAGTCATGGCATTCACACTTTGCAGCGCAGAGCTGTTGTGAAGGAAGTAGTACAGCTCCCATCTACCGTCAACCAATCATGTCATTGCGGAGGTATACAGGGCCCTCCGCATTGGTTCATTTGGGAGGTGCATGGCTGCTGCATGCCTCTGGAGGCTCCCTAATTGCGTCACACCCTCCATACGGAGCCTCCGACCACATTTCAGATCTAGCATAAATTGGCTTTTAGTCTAGGCCTTCGCAATAGATTTGTTCACTGAGATGGCCGTGTGTGTGTGATACACGCATGCTACTGGTCGACAAAAAAATCTTGGTTGACCAACAGCCTGTCAACTAATTGGGAGGCACCCTAATGTAGTCGCCCTGTGTGCCTAATGTTCTGTGTTCTCATTGTAGTACAAATCAGGAAGGTTTATCTCTGAGATGATCTCATCTGTCCCAGCACACCCAGACTCATTTCCCTTCCATGTATTACCTCATTTTATCTCTTCCCCTCTTCTGTTCCTGTCTGTCATTTTACCTCCCTCCTTGTTCGTTACTTGTTGGCCTTGCTTTCTCAATTCAATTCAAGGGCTTTATTGGCATGGGGAAACATGTTTACATTGCCAAAGCAAGTGAAATAGATCAACAAAAGTGAAATAAACAGACTCACAAGTTCCAAAGGAAGAGACATTTCAAATGTCATAGTATGGCTATATGCAGTGTTGTAACGATGTACAAAAGGGAAAATAATAATAATTTACAATGGTGTATGTTCTTCACTGGTTGCCCTTTTCTTGTGGCAACAGGTCACAAATCTTGCTGCTGTGATGGCACACGGTGGTATTTCACACAATATATTTGAGTTGATCAATTTGAGTTTTCTAGTTCTTTGCTGGTCTGTGTAATCTGAGGGAAATATTTGTCTCTATTGTCATACATATGGCAGGAGGTTAGGAAGTGCAGCTCAGTTTCCACTTAATTTTGTGGGCAGTGTGCACATAGCCTGTGTTCTCTTGAGAGCCAGGTCTGCCTACGACGGCCTTTCTCAGTAGCAAGGCTATGCTCACATAGTCAAAGCTTTGCTTAATTTTGGGTCAGTCAGTGGTCCGGTATTCTGCCACTGTACTCTCTTTAGGGCCAAATAGCATTCTAGTTTGCACTTTTTTTTTTAAATTACTTGACACATTGGAAGTAATTATTTTAGTTCTCATGATTTGGTTGGGTCTAATTGTGTTGGACCAGCTTGCTTAGGGGACTCTTCTCCATGTTAATTTCTCTGTAGGTGATGACTTTGTTATGGAAGGTTTGGTCACTCGCTCTCTGTCTGCATCTCCCCCTCCCTTACTCTGCTGGTTGTGTCCATATGTAGGGCATAGCAGGGATGTGTTCATGAGCTCTCCTAAACTATGACAGGCCCGTGCAGACTCGAATCTCACTCCTCAGCACACCACTTTGTTTTACTTATCTCTGTGTGATCCACCATCTCTATTTACTCTAGTTCTGTGTTGGTGGCGTTTTTATGTGTGGGGGTTGGAACATCAACACCACACTACACTGACTCATTCCCTCTCATTCTAGTGTGTTCTCACTCACCCCCTCTCAGTCGTTCATCCCATGTCCTCCAAGGTTGATCACCCCTTTCAGTCTCTGAGCATAGCCCAGGACAGTGCTCTTTATCAGGATGATGGGCTGACTAGTCCTCACCATCTACTGACTGCCTGGCTGCCACTTACAACACACGTGTAGGAGTTTAAAATATTTAGACCCCTGTAAAAGAGAGGTGGGAGGCAGTGGGGTAAAGGGGGGCTTAATCAAGTTGTGTTGGGATGTATGTCACAAACTAGAGTAACCCTAATAAATCCACAGTCCTCTACATATGTACAGTTGAAGTCGGAAGTTTACATACGCTTAGGTTGGAGTCATTAACTTGTTTTTCAACCACTCCACAAGTTTCTTGTTTCTTGTTAACAAACTATAGTTGTGGCAAGTCGGTTAGGACATCTACTTTGTGCATGACAAGTCATTTTTCCAACAATTGTTTACAGACAGATTATTTCACTTATAATTCACTGTATCACAATTCCTGTGGGTCAGAAGTTTACATACACTAAGTTGACTGTGCCTTTGAACAGCTTGGAAAATTCCAGAAATGATGTCATAGCTTTAGAAGCTTCTGATTGACTCAAATGATGTCAATTAGCCTATTGGAGGTGTACCTGTGGATGTATTTCAAGGCCTACCTTCAAACTCAGTGCCTCTTTGCTTGACATCATGGGAAAATCAAAAGAAATCAGCCAAGACCTCAGAATTATTTTTTTTTGACCTCCGCAAGTCTGGTTCATCCTTGGGCGCAATTTCCAAAAGCCTGAAGGTACCAGGTTCATCTGTAAAAACAATAGTACGCAAGTATAAACACCATGGGACCATGCAGCCGTCATACCGCTCAGGAAGGAGACGCAGTCTGTCTCCTAGAGATGAACGCACTTTGGTGCGAAAAATGCAAATCAATCCCAGAACAAAAGCAAAGGACCCAAAAGACCCTGTGAAGATGCTGGAGGAAACGGGTACAAAAGTATCTATCCACAGTAAAACGAGTCCTATATCGACATAACCTGAAAGGCAGCTCAGCAAGGAAGAAGCCACTGCTCCAAAACCGTCATAAAAAAAGCCAGACTACAGTTTTCAGCTGCACATGGGGACAAAGATTGTACGTTTTGGAGAAATGTCCTCTGGTCTGATGAAACAAAAATAGAACTGTTTGGCCATAATGACCATCATTATGTTTGGAGGAAAAAGGGGGCGGCTTGCAAGCCGAAGAACACCATCGCAGCCGTGAAGCACGGGGGTGGCAGCATCATGTTGTAGGGGGTGCTTTGCTGCAGTGAGTCTGGTGCACTTCACAAAATAGATGGCATATTGAAGCAACATCAAGACATCAGTCAGGAAGTTAAAGCTTTGTCGCAAATGGGTCTTCCAAATGGACAATGACCTCAAGCATGCTTCCAAAGTTGTGGCAAAATGGCTTAAGGACAAAGTCAAGGTATTGGCGTGGCCACCACAAAGCCCTGACCTCAATCCCATTGTAAATTTGTAAGCAGAACTGAAAAAGCGTGTGTGAGCAAGGAGGCCTAGAACCTGAGTTACACCAGCTTTGTCAGGAGGAATGGGCCAAAATCCACCCAACCTATTGTGGGAAGCTTGTGGAAGGCTACCCAAAACGTTTGACCCAAGTTAAACAATTTAAAGGCAATGCTACCAATTACTAATTGAGTATGTAGACTTCTGACCCACTGGGAATGTGATGAAAGAAATAAAAGCTGAAATAAATCATTCTCTCTAATATTATTCTGACATTTCACATTCTTAAAATAGTGGTGATCCTAATTGACCTAAGACAGGGAATTTTTACTAGGATTAAATGTCAGGAATTGTGAAACTGAGTTAAAAATGTATTTGGCTAAGGTGTATGTAAACTTCCGACTTCAACTGCACATATCAAGTTTCATTTCTTAATAGCTTGTTTTCAATGTTCCTTGTGTTTACGCTAGTATGTAAATGAGTGACTTCAGGAAGTTTTCATACCCCTTGATTTTGTTGTTACAGCCTGAATTTAAACCGGATTGAATACATTTTTTTTGCCAAACATCTACACACAATACCCCATAATGGCAAAGTGAAAACATATTTTTTGACATTTCTGGAAATGTATTGACAATTTAAATACAGAAATATCTAATTTACATAAGTATTCACACCCCTGAGTCAATACTTTGTAGAAGCATATTTGGCAGCGATTACAGCTGTGAGACTAACCCAGAAAGACTATGGGCTTTCCACACCTGGGTTGTGCATTATTTGCCCATTTATTCTTTTCAGAAGTTTTCAAGATCTGTCAAATTGGTTGTAGGTCATTGCTAGACGACAGTTTTCAGGTGTTGCCTTATATTTAATTCAAAACTGTAACTCGGCCACTTAAGAACATTCACTGTCTTCTTGGTAAGCTACTCCAGTGTAGAATTTGCCTTGTGCTTTAGGTTATTGTCCTGCTGAAAGGAAAATTAATCTACCAGTGTCTGGTGGAAAGCAGACTGAACCAGGGTTTCCTCTAGGATTTTGCCTGTGCTAAGCTCATTCCGTTTACTTTTTTATCCTGAAAAGGTCACCCAGTCCTTAACTATTACAAGTATACCCATAAGCTGATGCAGCCATGACTATGCTTGAAAATGGAGAGTGGTACTCAGTAATGTATTGGATTTGCACCAAACATAACACTTTGTGTTCAATACAAAAAGTGAATTGCTTCGCCACATTCTTTGCAGTATTACTTTAGTGCCTTGTTGATAAAAGGATGCATGTTTTGGAATATGTTTTTCTTTACAGGCTTCCTTTTCACTCTGTCAATTAGGTTAGTATTGTGGAGAATCTACAATGGTGAAAACTGAGGATAGATCAACAACAATCACAGCCATTAAACTCCAACTGTTTTGTTGGCCTCATGGTGAAATCCCTGAGCCGTTTCCTTCCTCTCTGGTAACTTTAGTTAGGATGGACACCTGTTTATTTGCAGTGACTGGGTGTATTGATACACCATCCAAAAAAGTGTAATTAATAACTTCACCATGCTCAAAGGGATATTCAATCTGTACCTTATATAAACTCAGCAAAAAAAAGTTACGTCCCTTTTTCAGGACCCTGTCTTTCAAAGATGATTCGTAAAAATCCAAATAACTTCACAGATCTTCATTGTAAAGGGTTTAAACTCTGTTTCCCATGCTTGTTCAATGAACCATAAACATGCACCTGTGGAACGGTTGTTAAGACACGAACACCTTACAGATGGTAGGCATGCTGCAAGGAGGCATGAGGACTGCAGATGTGGCCAGGGCAATAAATCGCAATGTCCGTACTGTGAGACGCCTAAGACGGCGCTAAAGGGAGACAGGACAGACAGTTGATCGTCCTCGCAGTGGCAGACCACGTGTAACACCTGTACAGGATGGCAACTACAACTGCCCGTGTAACACCAGGAATGCACAATCCCTCCATCAGTGCTCAGACTGTCCGCAATAGGCTGAGAGAGGCTGGACTGAGGGCTTGTAGGCCTGTTGTAAGGCAGGTCCTCACCAGACATCACCGGCAACAACGTCGCCTATGGGCACAAACCCACCGTCGCTGGACCAGACAGGACTGGCAAAAAGTGCTCTTCACTGACGAGTCGGTTTTGTCTCACCCGGGGTGATGGTCGGATTCGCGTTTATCATCGCAGGAATGAGCGTTACACCGAGGCCTGTACTCTGGAGTGGGATCGATTTTGGAGGTGGAGGGTCCGTCATGGTCTGGGGCGTCGTGTCACAGCATCATCGGACTGAGCTTGTCATTGCAGGCAATCTCAACACTGTGTTACAGGGAAGACATCCTCCTCCCTCATGTGGTACCCTTCCTGCCGGCTCATCCTGACATGACCCTCCAGCATGACAATGCCACCAGCCATACTGCTCGTTCTGTGCGTGATTTCCTACAAGACAGGAATGTCAGTGTTCTGCCATGGTCAGCGAAGAGCCCGGATCTCAATCCCATTGAGCACGTCTGGGACCTGTTGGATCGGAGGTTGAGGGCTAGGGCCACCCCCCCCCAGAAATGTCTGGGAACTTGCAGATGCTTTGGTGGAAGAGTGGGTTAACATCTCACAGCAAGAACTGGCAAATATGTTGTCCATGAGGAGGAGATGCACTGCAGTACTTAATGCAGCTGGTGGCCACACCAGATACTGACTGTTACTTCTGATTTTGATCCCCCCTTTGTTCAGAGACACATTATTCCATTTCTGTTAGTCACATGTCTGTGGAACTTATTCAGTTTGTCTATTGTTGAATCTCATGTTCATACAAATATTTACACATGTTAAGTTTGCTGAAAATTAACACAGTTGTCAGTGACAGGATTTTTTTTTTGTGTGTTTTTTAATCTCCCAATAGGTGCCCTTTGTGAGGCATTGGAAAACCTCCCTTGTCTTTGTGGGGGAATCTGTTTTAAAATTCACTGCTCAACTGAGAGACCTTATAATTATCTGTATGTGTGGGGTACAGAGATGAGGTAGTCATTCAAAATTCTTGTAAAACACTACTTCACAGTGAGTCCATGCATCTTATGTGAGTTAAGAAAATTAGTTTTTACTCCTGAACTAATTTAAGCTTGCCATAAAAATAAAGGGATTGAATATTTGTTGACTCAAGACATTTCAGCATTTTCATTTTAATTAATTTGTAACAATTTCAAAAAACATAATTCCACTTGGAAATTATGGGGTAGTGCGTGTGTAGGCCAGTGACCAAACAATCTAAAGGTAATCCATTTTAAATTCAGGCTGTAAGAAAATAAAATGTGTAATAAGTCACGTGGCGTAAATACTTTCTGAAGGCACTATCTGCTTGAGGCCATGTTGAGGAATAACAAATTGTCGTGTTTGTACATTGATGCCTGTTTTTATGAGAGAGAAAAAATGTCACAGCTAGTGCAGTCAAACAAAGATGCTGAAGCGACCATCTATAGTTGGTATGATATTGTGTGTGGATGAGACTTTAGACATGAGTGTTTTCTGTAATTGCTGTTTCCACTGTTTCCACAGCTGGTCATTGTCTGGCCAATCAGATGTTTGCAACATGGAGCGAGGAGGAGGCACACAAATCCAAGCCTTATCTCTCTGAGTAAGTGCCAAAGGTCATTTCAGCTGAAACCCCTCCCTGCTGTTAACCACCTACAAATCAATCTAACCGCCCTCCTCGCATGCACAGCCACTCTCCCTCCTTTGAATCCCTCCAACGCTCTCCTATTGTAAATTAATGCAGATGAACATTGTGCAAAACACAGCCTTGCTATTTTTTCACAGCTTGGCTCAGACAGGGAAATTCATCACTTAATCATATGTAATGTCACACCTCGGTGTGACTAACAGCATGTCCACTGCTATGTCTGGTGATGTGCAAATATTTGCATGGACCAACAGTTGTCCAGACCTGCATTTAGCGGGCTTGACCCCTCTACTCGTCACAGACTGCAGGAGCCATACGCATTTATTAACCCCCTTAACTTTCACATGCTAGTGAGGGATTGTTTTGAGTTGCTATGGTTTCAGCCACAGATGGAGTGGGAGGTTGAAGTTTGTTTATTCATTGATCATCTTTCTCTCCCGTTCTCAATTCCTCATCACATTTTTACTCATCGTCCTACAAATGTTCCTTTTTGGGGCCCATATCAATGAATCCTCTTCTGATAATAATGATAAAAGTGGGTTTGATTTGGATTGGATATGTACATTTTCCAAGTGTATTTGCAGTGTGTAGAGCGCCTCTTTCACTCCCGATGCCTAGCACCTGCTGTCTTCCATTTATCTCCCCTGTTCTCTCTTCTCATCTCTCCTCAGGCAGCGCTGGCTCATTGTCACTGGCCTGTTGACCTCTCTGCTGTTGGCCAGCCTGGTGGGTCACATGATCATGTGTTGGCGGTCCGCGGCTCACCACCCCGGCCGTGTGGACTACTCCTACGTGCCACTGACAGAGATTGGTGGTGCGTGCAGTTCAGGGGTCCGAGGGAAAGGGTCGCAACCCAGCAGAGGCGTATTCGAGATGGAGGACTTTGACTCCCAGGATGAACTGTGGTCGGGTCCGCGCTGAGGGAGGGTGATGGGGGACGGGTGGGAGTGAGCCTACCCTGTTAGGACCGCCTGGAGGAGCTATCTCTAACATATTGTAAAGAGGGGAGGGAGGTTTATATAGAGAATGGGTTGCAATCAATGAAGGAGAGGAAGAGATGAAGCCAGGGTTAGAGAAGAGCATAAAGAGGTCAGCGCTGGAGGGAGGGAGTGCAGTGCAGAGAGAGGGATCCAAGAGAGGGAGGGAGGGTGTGATGAAGAGGCCATCAGATGTTTCAAACTCTAACCCCTATTTGTAGAGGGCAATTTGTATTTTCCCTTCGGCTCATCAGCCACCATCTCGTTATCCAGAGTGGATGTAAAGAAAGAGGAAAAACAGACTGAAAAGAAAGAGGCATAGAAGTAAGAGGAAGAAAATAACTTCTCACCCTTTGTACTTTTTTATACTAAATTACTATTTTATTGTCCTCCACTCTAGATTTTTCTAATTGACAAAGAAGAAACAATATGCCAACATATTTGATCGTGACTAATATCAACAGTAGACTATGTTTCCATATAAGAATAGGTATTTTAAGGGGACATAAACAGAGAAGGCGATTCTGGGCCTTTTGTTTGCCATCCTGTTCCACAAGCATGGGATGAATTTCTCCACTTGTTGCCATGAGAACAGACAAGGTAAGAACTTTGAACCCTAGCCAGGAAATCCCCAACGCTCTAACCCACTGAACCTTGTATTTATGGAGTCCACTTTATCAAATGATTCAATGTGAATGCACCCAGGTTCACTGGGATTGTTTTTATATTTTTCCAAACAATTTTTTTCTGTGAAGTCATGTTTCCACTAGCCCCGTGAAGCACCTATTTTTGTAACTGTTCAGACAAACTGTTGAAATCATGTTTAAAGGATGTCTGGGTGCCAAGTGTGCTTCTGGTTCAGCCAAAATGTTCTAAGGCAGCAGTAGGGATTTGAATGCAGAAATAAGGATGTACCCAAACTAGTTTGACAGGACCTGAGTGAGTGTATACATTTTTTGAACCCAATCTCAATTCTTTAACAGAAAGTTCAATCTAGTTATTCTTCAGTTGAGGCTTCTCACAAAGATGAGAATCTCTTTTCCATATGAGAATTGTGTGGCAGCTTGGTGAGGTGGAGATGAGGGACAATGAGACTATTGGGGTAGTATATGGTCATGTTGGGGTGGGGGGAGTGTAATTATGTTGGTTGAGTGGGGATGTAAAGAAGGATGTTCAATTTTAATAAAACTGTGGAGATATCTATATCTCTCAGACTAAGGTTAGGATTCACTTTGAGACATACCAGGGTTTGTTATATTACAAGGCTGTGGGAGAACACTTGATGGGAAATGTGTTTGTTGGTGTTCTTACGTGTGTATTTAACATGCAGGTTACCAGATTGTGGTCTATATGGAGGCTGTTAGGGAGTTGGATTGTCCCACTGAGACGGCTAATGACTTGTGCTCAAAAACAGTGAAAGGACTTTATACAGTGATAATGACTCACTGTGTACTAGCGATGCTGTTTTTGTGTAGTTACCTATCTTGACTCGCACTTCCTTGAACTGGTGAAGAAAATGGAGTAATTTCATTTGCGCTCTCACCAGTGAACCTCAGGCAAGGCAAAATGCAAAACAAGGTGATTGCTTGAGTAGATTTTTGTTTCAATACATTTGCCTGTTGTAGAGTTGCGAGACTGGTTTTGTTTGGTAAATTGTAGATGTTTTATTATGCTCCTTCTATGAGCTAGCTGGCCAACTAGAGGTGCCCGGCCTCACTACCCTGGAACATATATGCGGCAGGTTAGCCTTACGGTTAGAGCATTGGGACAGTAACCGAAAGGTTGCTAGTTCGAATCTAAGAGCCATCAAGGTGAACAATCTCTGTGCCCTTGAGTTAGGCACTTAACCCGAATTGCTCCAGGGTCACCCTGGCTGTGACCCCACTCTGAGGGTGTCTTCGGAAGAGTTGGGATATGCAAAAAATTAATTTCCAATTCACATATGTGTATTAATAGGACAAATATAAGCACCCACCAAATAATTTTTATTACATACTGTATGCTTGCAATTAATGGGTCTTTCGCTTGAATGTCATAATTTATTTTGCACCCTTTTGCTGTAATAATTTTGGCATATTATAAAAAAGTATTTAAATGTTTTATATTGTTCAGTTGTAGCCCAGCATGGGTTGTTATTGTCTGTGTTAACAAGCCAGTGCTGTACACACCGGTAGCGTTTGTCGGAGAGTGCTGGACATAATTTGCAAACCGATTCTACATGTAGAATCTGTTCGGTTTGTATTTATTTTGAAAGGCGCGTTGTGTGAGCTAGCTGTGCTTTGTAGTGACCACTGACTTGAGGGCCCTCTGGATTTCAGCCAGCTGGAGGAAGAATGACTGAGCGATGAAAAAGGGAGCTCCTTTACATAAACAGGAAGTGCACCTAGCATAATGCCAAATGATTGGGGTTTGATTTTAATATATATTTGTTCAAAATTGGACTTCCTCTTTGTTTTAGTCAGGCAAGGACATAATTATGTTTAGTTCCCATCCAATAAGGGTTAGGAATTGATACTTCAATATTTATAAGTTTGATAATGTGTTAATATTTGTCAATGAATGTATTTGATGCACTAGAGTCATGTATAGTGTTTAATCACAAACTAAAGTCAATGAACTGAAACTGGTGTAAAAGTTGCTCATGATTATGCTTCCTTTACTGTCATTGACTAATCGCATACCTTGTCTACTTGAAACTTCTTGCTGTTAATATGCAAATGTCAAGAATTAAGAACAACAAAATGCAGTTTAAGGTGGTTGGCATGTCACTGCTGAGTTTTAGTAAAGATTATTTTTCACCAATAAAGCCTTTTTTTTCCCCAGTATCAATGTATTCTCTGGGCTAGATTGGAACTATTTAGGACTTAATTCATACACCTCATTCACAAGTGGTTTATTTTGGTGGACAAAGGAAGTAGCCTAGTCCGTAGGCTGCCTCCACAACCGCAATTAACTCATTTGATTTATTTTTATAATCTCATGCGTCCATTACATGTTTGTGTTCAACAGTCAACAAGGTTATTTTCCATGGGAGTGACTGACTGGATGGCCCACCTGATCACTTACTGACTCACCCATGTCTGTGCCGCCTTCTCTGTCCTGTTCAGCTGATGCAATTCTTAAGAGGGATGTCACTCTCCCTCCCTGCATCTCTTTGCTCCTTATTCTACTTGTTCTCTGTCCACCTCTTTTCCTCTCCCTTAATGTCCTCTCTGTTGTCCTATCATGTTCTTACTCCCGCTTATCTCCATTCATGATATACCTTTCCCACATTACCTAGAGTGTTCGTGACTGTACTTCAAAACAATAACTGAAGCATATATTGAATTTCTGTGTGTGCCTTTGCTTGAGTGTGTATGCGTTTGTCTTTTTAAAGTAGACTGGCAGGAAAGGTTGCCCTCCCACGGCTTCTTTGTGTTGGTTAGAATTCACTTGTTTGCCTGTGAACTGTCACACCCTGGGTCAATGTTAATCAAACAGAACCAGACCCAAATTCTGTGTTTCACCTAATCATCGATCCTATCGCAGGACCGTGTCAATCCAACCACAGAATGTGGCTGAATGAAATGGCCTGTAGCCTACCACACTTAAATGAAACCTCCCTTAACTTTGCATGCCCCTTTGTTTTCACAGCCTTGTCTCTTTACCCCACAGCTTGAAAACACAGCTCTGTTTCTGTCCCAAATTCCCAACACACCAAAAAGATTTCACATGGCCTTTGACATAGGTTTCCTTTTCTTTATTCCCCTCCCCCCCCTATTTACAAACTGTCCTCTCCCTAAAGGAATAGCTGTCCCCCTGGATGCATTTTAAACGGACTACTCTGAGAAGATTCTGTAATGTTCTTTTCTGTCAAATGCATGGTTTAAATTCACCATGTTAAATATCAGTGAAAATAAAAATTAGTCTGTGTTCTGTAAAAAAAATTACGTTATTGATTATTAAACTGCTGAAATTATGACGACAAGTCATCAATGAAATGTCCTTTTGTAGATATTGCACAAAGCATTGCCCACTTCGAAACAAACATTAGCAACATTATGTAAGGATGTGGTGACTTCACGTGAAAGGGAGCATGTATTGTTTTTATACAATGGCCCATTAAATGACATAATGAATGTTTTTTTGTTAAGCGCACTCAATATATTGACAGAGGCTGTGGTATCTGAGAAAGTCTACTTGATGTTAGGCAGATTGACATTACTTACACCTGATGGTAATTTAACATTTTATCAATATAATCCATATTTGTTTCTGAAAAACATGTTCTTAATAGAACAGAAACACAATAGTATGTTTTAATTTGTTCAAGTTCAATTTGAGCTCAAGTTCTGTAGGTCAAGAACACTCGGGTTGATTTTGAGTGATGTAACACTGTTGTGGGAAAACGGAAACGGAGTTGAGCTGAAAGCTGCATCTTATCAGTTATGCAATAGTAGCCAACTAAAACAGCACAGGTGTGGCTGTTTTTGGGCCTGGAAAATTACCGAAAGAGCTGGTTAGATTTTGATTTTGGAATTTTTTTAACATGGACGTGTACAGTTGAAGTCGGAAGTTTACATACACCTTAGCCAAATACATTTAAACTCAGTTTCACAATTCCTGACATTTAATCACAGTAAAAATTCCCTGTCTTAGGTCAGTTAGGATAACCACTTTATTTTAAGTGTGAAATGTCAATAGTTATTTAATTCGGCTTTTATTTCATCACATTCCCAGTGGGTCAGAAGTTGACATGCACTCAATTAGTATTTGGTAGCATTTCCTTTAAATTGTTTAACTTGGGTCAAATGTTTCAGGTAGTCTTCCACAAGCTTCCTACAATAAGTTGGGTGAATTTTGGCCCATTCTTCCTGACAGAGCTGGTGTAACGGAGTCAGGTTTGTAGGCCTCCTTGCTCGCACACACTTTTTCAGTTCTGACCACAAATGTTCTATAGGATTGAGGTCAGGGGTTTGATGGCCACTCCAATACCTTGACTTTGTTGTCCTTAAGCTTTGGAAGCATGCTTGAGGTCATTGTCCATTTGGAAGACCCATTTGCGACAAAGCTTTAACTTCCTGACTGATGTCTTGATGTTGCTTCAATATATCCACATCATTTTCCTACCTCATGATGCCTTCTATTTTGTGAAGTGCACCAGTCCCTCCTGCAGCAAAGCACCCCCACAACATGATGCTGCCACCCCTGTGCTTCACGGCTGAGATGGTGTTCTTCGGCTTGCAAGCTTCCACCATTTTCCTCCAAACATAACGATGGTCATTATGGCCAAACAGTTAAATTTTTGTTTCAACAGACCAGAGGACATTTCTCGAAAAAGTACGATCTTTGTCCCCATGTGCAGTTGCAAACCGTGTCTGGCTTTTTTTCGGCGGTTCTGGAGCAATGGCTTCCTTGTTGAGCGGCCTTTCAGGTTATGTCAATATAGGACTCGTTTTACTGTGGATATAGATACTTTTGTACCTGTTTCCTCCAACATCTTCACAAGGTCCTTTACTATTCTGGGATTGATTTCCACTTTTCACACCTAGAGATGAACGTACTTTGAAGACCGAACACGTCTCCTTCCTGAGAGGTATGACGGCTGCGTGGTCCCATGGTGTTTATACTTGCGTACTATAGTTTGTACAGATATACATGGTACCTTCAGGCGTTTGGAAATTGCGCCCAAAGAGGAACCAGACTTGTGGAGGTCAATTTTTTTTTTTTCAGATGTCTTGGCTGAGTTCTTTTGATTTTCCCATGATGTCAAGCAAAGAGGCACTGGTTTTGAAGGTAGGCCTTGAAATACATCCACAGGTACACCTCCAATTGACTCAAATGATGTCAATTAGCCTATCAGATGCTTCTAAAGCCATGACATTTTCTGGAATTTTCCAAGCTGTTTAAAGGCACAGTCAACTTAGTATGTAAACTTCTGACCCACTAGAATTGTGATACAGTGAAATAATCTGTCTGTAAACAATTGTTAAAAATTACTTGTGTCATGCACAAAGTAGATGTCCTAACCGACTTGCCCAAACTATAGTTTGTTAACAAGAAATTTGTGGAGTGGTTGAAACACTTAGGTTGAAGTCATTAAATTTGTTTATGTAAACTTCTGACTTCAACTGTATAGCTGATTCACACTTAGATAACCTCACCTCTGAAAGATGGGGTGATGGGAAAATATTTGCCTTCCAGGAAGAGTTTGTCTCGGTGCTTACATAAACACCAACTGTGCCCTATGGTCCAGTGTAGAAAAAAACAGACTGCCCTAAAGGGAGAGGGCAGGGTGGCTGTGGCATAAGGCAACACATATTCAGTTTATGGTCTCTACATTTTTTATGATGGCCTCATCCTACTCAGCACCAGTTGGGTGTTAAAAAAATTATTGGTGTGAAATGCTAGGTTGCACCTGTTGCACCAACCAAAAATAAGATTAGTCGTAGCTATATCCGGCTTAAGCGATGCGACTTCATGAGATTTGATGTTTCATAATTATGGTTGGTAGGCCATGGCAGTTCTAAACAATGATTTATATAAAGCCTGGATTGCTGATGCTATATATTGGCCATTGAGAGGCTTCGAAGCCACCGGTCTGCCATATTGGCACTCTGGATTAGGAGCAGTCCTCCATAGGAATGAATGGAATTCTACAGTATTTCAATTAAGTGTTTTAAGGACAAAATTACATGTATTTAACTTTTTATTGTTGTAGTGGGGACAGTAACATTAGTACTCTCAACAAAAATACTTTAAGGAAAATGTATGCATTAAGGTGTCTATTATAGAAAACTAATGTAGACATTAATAAATGCATTTCTATAGCTTCCAAAATGTTTTACAATCGAGGAGTGCCATGATGGCTGCTCGCATGGTTCAATACAACGCCCACTGTTAGTCATTCAGGGTTTAAACACCTAATTGGTTCTAAATTTAGCAGGGCATGTCCGTCCCATCACTACACAAAGCTCATCACTATGCATGCACATTTTCTTAACCACAACTGGATGGATTAATCAATAATTACTCTGGGAATGAATATCACTGAATGACGGGAATATTGGAGTAAAGTAGGCCAATGCCATTGAAGACATTTATCATATTGTTACAGAAACTCCCAGTCATTCAACTGTTTTAAATGGCGTGTGTGTGGTCAGCAATCATTTCGGCGTTTATTGTGCTGCTTTAATACAAGCGTGGGGACTTGTCTTGATAAATCAGTCAATTTTTGGGGGTTTTCACAGAATGTCCGTTTGAATAGTCTACAAGGCTCGGGAAATGTTTGCCAAATTGAGGTGTTTTCTAGCCTCAATAACGATTTGCTATTGGTATTTATTTTATATTAGTTGTGTTTGGCTTACTTATTAGGAAATAAAGAAAGACACTTATATGTCTGTCTATATGCCTACTGTGAATTTCGATCTTACTTTCACCCTAATGGAATACTGGGCCAGCAATCCAGAACATTTTACGTCAGACGTAGAGTTACGACCCATTTACGACCAACTGGTGCAACCAGCCCCAGGAGGTCCTTTGTACAAACTGTCCTTAATCCGGTTTATGTATGGGGGTTGGTGTGCCATGTCTTGGGTCAGGTCCCTTTTCCCAATTTGCACCGCTTGAGGGATTGATGTGATTTGATTTTATTTGGATCTCTTTTAGTCCCCATTTATTCTAATCTTCCAAGAGTACTTAAACATTAAAATACAATTTATAATACAAACACATTTTCACACTATTACAAATGGGAATGGGGTGCTTTGTTGTACCCCTCACTGGTGACCTACATACTATGTATTGAGTGCACTGTCATATTTTTATCCCCTCTTCCTTTGTCTGGATCCTTTTTGTTTGTGAATCCAATGGCCCATTGTCCCAACACAGACATCTGTCCATCTAATTTTAGTGATTGCAACAACAAAAAACTTAGTGTAAAGTTAAAAACTATATTATTCATTATTGAATATATCCTTTTAGGGAGGGTGCAGAGCTGTCATTGCTTTGTAACATGGTCCCACACTCCTAAATTTGCTTTTATTCTTATGCAATTTATTCACCTCAGGATGAAATGTTGTGTTTTGGTACTTTTGATAATGTCACCTTCACATTAATAGAGCATTTGACTGTCACTGGACTACGGGGAGATGTTTATTGAGCGAAGCAAATGTTACAGGATGGCCTCATTGACCCTTTATAGATAGTTATATAACATAGGGTTATAAGCATTGTATAAACATGGTATAACGCATATTACAATATTGTTAATTTATAGCCTGCTGTTCATAAAGCTTGATTAATTAAGCCGGGAAATGGTAAAAAAAAAGAAAAGGAAACACATGGGCGCTATTTTACACGTCACAGGAAGTAAGGGTGCCTAGTCAAATATTTTGACAAGTTTGAAGACATACTTTTTGAAAAACACTCCCAAAAATGTGTGGGCTGGGCTTAGCCCAGTCTTGTCTTTCTCTGGGGTGGGTCACGTGCGTTGGTGACAGTCTGTCAGAGTCAACAGCGGCGTATGATTGGCTTACAGATTTAATACAAGGCCCTCCCATAGGCTGCCCGAAAACACGTCACTCCGATCAGCTGTTAGTTCGCCTCAACAATAACAAAGGGAACAGTGGGACCTCGGAAAGGCTCGGAAAAGTAACGAACTGTGTTGTTCCGAAAACAAAGGTCCATGTACTAAATTTCTTCTGCGAAGAAAACTTTTTTTATATTCTCGAAAAGATACAATCTACCTCAAAGTCTTAAAATCCTTATCACTAAATATCCGTCCTTTGCTGTTCACATCTTTTCTTGCCGCAGGTGAGTTTTTTGGGGTCTCTTTGTTGTCTGTTGTTGAAAAAACACACTGTTCTTTTTTGCAATTCAATTGTAGACCATTGTTGACATTACTTTATTTACACAAGTACGGTTTAGCACAAATACATAGCCTATTTCCACTGTTTTTATGCACCAACAGTGTTTTGTGTGGCAAAAATAAGATTCTCGGCCCATTTTTGCCAAATAAGAGTCAGACCGCAGTCTAATGAAAAGTTATTAAAATGGCAAGGTCTAGATGTCTACCTATCTATTGAAGGAGGAGCTATTTATATGCACAAAACAGAATTGTACTTTTTCAATTCAACTTTGCAGTTGAACATTGTAGGAGCTGCGACCCGCCTAAGAGGTGTAGGGTTACGCTAAACACCCTCCGCTTGTATGCTTGTCAACAAATCATCCTGCAAGCAGACAGCCTACCACGATTTGAAGTTGTTATTGAACCTAAAATGTGCCGTTTTTCATGTAAATCAATCAATAACATGTATTTATAAAGCCATTTGTACATCAGCAGTTGTACAAAGTGGTTATACAGAAACCGAGCCTAAAACCCCAGAGAGCAGGCAATGTAGATGTAGAAGCACGTTGAACAGACACTAACTGAACATTTTATTCATATTTTCAGTGATTTATATGTTTGATTACAGAGCCAATATCTGGCATTTTGCTCTGGGTGGAACACTCATGGAGAATACCCATATGACGTAATCGTTACGGCTCCTAACGTTCTCTGTTCCAAGGTGTCGACGACAGACCTCCAACCACCAACCATCCAAATACATACGACAAGAAAATATTATCCAGTGAGCTCTCACATAACCTACCGTTTCATTCCGCAAATAATAATATTCTGTCTTTTTAATGGGCACAATATTACGACGCTTTCATCCCCTCTCCGTGTTTGCTATCCGAATAGAGCCACCGTTCTGGGAAGAAAACAATGCTTGCAAGCGATATTTTGTTGAGAACGAACAGGTGCAGGAGATTATAACCCGGTTGCGAATTGGACATACTGTAGATAAAGCCCATAGAAAAGCCCCCAGCCCCTCAACTTCATAGCACAGCTGCTCATTTTCTTTGTCGTTGAATCTAACAAATTAGAGGACATTGATTCAAAGAACGACGTGTTTGCATTCGCTTGCAGCCTACACATCTTCTGACGAATATGTTGATGTTAAGTAATATATGACAAACCTGTAATTCTGGCATAACGTGTGTTTGCCTGTAGCCTACCTGGCAGACCAGGTTTCAGTTTTTGCCCAGGTCTACCAAACAGCATTCTTGTCCTTTTTGAACATTATCATAAAGAAGCTACTGTTGTTCTCTCAGCTTTTTAGATCTTACAAACCCACATATCTCGAATTATTGGCTGCACTGCTCTGTATTTGTTTACCATAAATGTGTACATGCATACAACTCATAGTTTACCATTGCACTGACAAATGTGGCTTCACAGCACGAACTCAATGTTGTCTGGCAGAATAATGGTTGTTGTGTATCACTGATCTTGCTTAAGGTCAGGGGTCATAATGTATGACCTGAAAACAGTGTCACTGCTGCGCTGTATCCCTGGTGTGTCTGTGGGGGTAGTAGTTAACTTTATCAGCAGACAAATGCTGTCTGGCTTTTTACACTCTAGTCAGTGGGACTGGAGGTCTAATTGCAAAGAAAGGTCAGGCCTATACCACCAATATTGGACTGTATGGTCACAGAGAGTTGATCCCTAGGTGAAGATACAGCATAATCAGCACTATAGTGTGTGTTCTATAAAAGACCACCCTATCAGTGAACAAGCTGCTAGGTTACAGACCTATTAGGCCCACATATATTTGGCCAGTATGTCTATGTCAGTTGGCAGCTAGTTGATGATGGGTCTATTTCCATAATTTCCTTTGAGGGATGTCTGGTAGATAGGCAAATAATACCCACACCTGTAAACATTTACGACCACATACGGTGCCTCTGAAGTTTGTGACAGTTGTGAATGATCTGGCTACCCTTTTATATGTTTTATTATCGAGTATTAGAGATATATAAAACCTATTTATTGGCAGAGATGGTTTATATTGGACTGTCCTCTAAAACTAGTAAGCCAGAAATAAACATAGATGTCCTTCCAGTTCAGTCTGACCCATGATTTCCTTCTGCCAATTGCCCAAAAGCCAAAGGATATTTGTATGCATCTCCCCCCTCCCTTTTCACACAGGTCTTTATAAGCTCATGAATATGGTCTCAAACGTGTCACTCAAGATCACAACGACTTATTCTCTCTCTTTCTCCCCCTCCCCTTTTGTCTCTCAGGTCCTTTGTAATTTTGCACACGCCGAGGTGAGCTGTGACCAGACTTTACACAGCTCCCCTCAGATGATAGACATCCGTACCTTATTGAAGCACTTTAGCACCTGCAGCTGATGACCAAAACGCCTGTTCCCCGTCCTCGCACCGCTCAGCCCCCCCTTGCTCCCTTCGTGCTCCCCCGAGGAGTACCAGTATGTTCCAGAGGCTCACCAGTGTCCTGTTCGGGGACGATGTGGAGGAGGTGAGCGGAGGAGGCCCCGGAGAACAGGGCTTTGGCCAGAAGGAGGAGGATGAAGAGTGGATCCTGGTGGACTATCTGGGTGAGTTTCAGAACATACACGTACACAGACGAAACATACACAGACATAAACACTAAAATACACAAACAAAAATGCAAATACACACTCTAAACACAAACAACCCCTCACACACCATAACCTCTGCGTATCCATGTACAAAACGGGTCAGATGGGTTCAACAGTGAGCATCATTTCCATACAGTCACATGGTGGGAACTTCACTACCTTTTAAAAGTCAACGGATCAAATCAAATAGTATTTGTCACATGCGCCAAATACAACAGTTATAGGACCTTACAGTGAAATGCTTACTTACAAGCCCATAACCAACAATGCTGTTTTAAGAAAATACCTTTAAAAAAAGTAAGAGATAAGATTAACAAATAATTAAAGAGGAGCAGTAAATAACAATAGCGTGGCTATATACAGGGGGTACCGGTACAGAGTCAATGTGTGGGGGCACCGGTGTCGAGGTAATATGTACATGTTGGTATAGTTATTAAAGTGACTATGCATAGATGATAACAGAGTAGCAGCAGCGTAGAAGGGATGGGGGGGGGGGGAAGCTGTTTAGAAGCCTCCTGGACTTGGTGCTCCGGTATCGCTTGCCGTGCGGTAGCAGAGAGAACAGTCCATGACTAGGGTGGCTGGAGTCTTTGACAATTTTTAGGGCCTTCCTCTGACACCGCCTGGTATAGAGGTCTTGGATGGCAGGAAGCTTGGCACCGGTGATGTACTGGGCCGTACGCACTATCCTCTGTAGTTCCTTGCAGTCGGAGGCTGAGCAGTTGCCATACCAGGCAGTGATGCAACCCGTCAGGATGGTCTCGATGGTGCAGCTTTTATACATTTTGAGGATCTGTGGATCCATGCCAAATCTTTTCAGTCTCCTGAGGGGGAATAGGTTTTGTCGTGCCCTCTTCACGACTGTCTTGGTGTGTTTGCACCATGTTCGTTTGTTGGTGATGTGTACGCCAAGGAACTTGAAGCTCTATGCAAATTGGAGTGGGTCTTGGGTTTCTGGGATAATGGTGTTGATGTGAGCCATGACCAGCCTTTCAAAGCGTTTCATGGCTACAGACATGAGTGCTACGGGTCGGAAGTCATTTAGGCAGGTTACCTTAGTGTTCTTGGGCACAGGGACTATGGTGGTCTGCTTGAAACATGTTGGTATTACAGACTCCGACAGGGAGAGGTTGAAAATGTTAGTGAAGACACTTGCCAGTTGGTCAGCGCATGCTCGGAGTACACGTCCTGGTAATACATCTGGCCCTGCGGTCTTGTGAATGTTGACCTGTTTAAAGGTCTTACTCACATCGGCTGCGGAGAGTGTGATCAAACAGTCATCCGGAACAGCTGATGCTCTCATGCGTGTTTCAGTGTTACTTGCCTCAAAGCGAGCATAGAAGTTATTTAGCTCGTGTCACTGGGCAGCTCTTGGCTGTGCTTCCCTTTGTAGTCTGTAATAGTTTGCAAGCCCTGCCACATCCGACGAGCGTCGGAGCCGGTGTAGTATGATTATATCCCACTGCAGCATTTGTTTTTCCATGTGAGCATATTATCAGATATTACATCTCATAAACATCTATGAACTGACCTTATCAAACTGCTTGGCTATGCAGTCCTTAGGTGCCTTGTAGTCTCCATAAACCGATGCAACCTAAGTTCACCTGTACAAATGCAGACACAAGGATGCTACTCTAAGCCCTGGCAAGGTTCCCAATATCCATACCCACAAAAACAAATACACGTGTGCACATACATGCATGGTTCTACACATATACAGTATATTTATTCTGCTCAATAACACACACACACACACACCTGGCACACACTTGTTCTTTGGGGGGAGGGGAGTGCATCCAGCCCGTCTGTCCCTGACACATCTCATATTCCACAAGTGTGTGAATATTCAAGGTGTGAGAGACTGAATCCTGCTGGCCCACTTCTGTATGGGGGAGGGGAGGGTGGTGGAAGGGATATGGGGCAGTATATGGGCAATATGTCTGTAATCGGGTCAAACAAAAGCATGGGGGGCTAAGGGGAGGAAGATAAAAATAGGCCTGGTAGAGTTGCAATTCTGGGCTCTGAGGAGTGCGATGTGTGGGCCCAGCAGAATTCCCCTCCAGAATGGCCCCCAGTCGGTAACACTGTCTATGACCCAAACCACTGGGGGTTAATGCATTCATAGCGTCGTCTGTCACGCCATAATTCGTTATAGGACTTGTCTTACATTTGTAGCTCATGGCCTCTTACGACAACCTTTGGGAAATGCATTAAGGCTGACAATGTGCTCATAAACCATGTGACACATCATTCATTACAGGTGTTCCATGTAAATGCTTGAATACCTATAAAATCATTCATAATGATTTACAAACAGGTAGTTGATATATTACCCTACAGTCCAGCACTCTGTAGCCTTACCCAAACTGTTATAACCCTTTGTTACTACATGATCATAGAATAATGATTAATCTGATCACTTTATAGTGAATCTCTAATATCAGCTGATACATGGTATCATAAACCCTTTGTTACGTGTCTGTTTTATAGAACTGTTAGAGTGAATGCAGTAAGCAGACACTTGAGGTCAGATGTTTTGTCTCTGACCTATTTTACAGTAGGGATTGATTCCACTCACTTAAAGTGTGTACTACTTAGTGTGTACGAGCTGTATTCCTGGCACACTTCAACACCTCAAGTGGCACTAGTCTCCTACTTCTTCTAAACTGCTAATCTATTATATCAATGGCGTAGACTGCTTTCCTTCCCCCTTCCTGTGTGTACACACACACACACACACACACACACACACACACACACACACACACACACACACACACACACACACACACACACACACACACACACACACACACACACACACACACACACACACACACACACACACACACACACACAGGTGGATGGTGAGAGGATTACAGGTCCTAAGTAGCCTTACAGAGACAGTGATGAGGAATGTAAGCTGTTTTAGGGTTCTGCTGCGTTGCTTAGCGGCTAAGATAAGGGTGTGTGTCGGCACAATTTTTGTTATTTTTTTTAGTTAACAAGGTGGCTGCACTGCTGCTGACATGCGTGACAGAGAAAGATGAGGATGGGAACTGGTGTCCTTGGGAGTGGGTGTATTTATATCACACATGTACACCATAACACACTCAGAAATGAACACAACACAGCTATACACACACATCATCTGAAAAGGAAAGAGAGGAAAACTTTCATGATCATCACACACAAGGGAACACATCCAATACACACACACAAACACACACACACAAACACACACACACACAAACACACACACACACACACACACACACACACACACACACACACACACACACACACACACACACACACACACACACACACACACACACACACACACACACACACACACACACAGAGAACACTGTTAATACACAAAGAACACTATTAATACACAAAGAACACAGAGGAAAACACCTACACACACATGTACATGCACACACTCAGCTGTTTATCAGAGATTCTGTCCAAAAAAAAAAAAGACAGTCAGCTTTAAACTTTGGCCAGGAATGAAGATTTGGCCAGACGTCCGTGCAGGCCATTTTTAGTATTATGGGAAACCAAACAGCAATCTGCTGGCTTTGATTCCCATCTGGTATCAAGTTGCTTTTTCCATCATACTTCCCATATGGCAGTGTATTATTCTGACTTATTAGTGCACTATTGACAGTAACACCACCGAGTCTCAAAGCAAGACATGCTATATAGCCCAGGCATGCAGTGAATGCAACTTCTCGCTCCAGCCAAACCACCTCATTTAACTTGATTAGATTTATTCTATTTAAACTTAGTTTCTCTCCTATCCTTTTGAGATAGTTAGTTAGTGGAAAAATGTGTTTTGGTGCATTCTAGAGTTGGGAAAGACTAGAAAGCATTTGGCAGCAGTTTGGTAGAGGGAGTTGCTGATGCTGCTTGATCCTATGAGTGACAGCTCTTGCGCACACACACTAGTATCTTTGGTCAGGCATGTTATTCTGACAGACAGAACACTGCTCTGTGCCTGTAGGGCTTTGACACCTATGCATTAGGGGAAAGATGTTTTTTGTTTTGATCGCTAAAGCCATTTTCTCTGTGCCACATTGCCCCCTAAAGTCATGTTAGGGTATTGCATATGAGTTGTTATCCCACCCAGGTTGAGCTCAAGAACATCATATAGCATTTTTACATTTTGCTACAGGGAGTTTTTTTTATCGCCAATTATAAAACTCAATGGTTGTTAAACACATTTTCACACACATACCCTACATGCTTTGGCAAACAGAACCTTTCCATTTCTTATTTGAATGTTAATTGTGCTGATGTATCCTAACCAATCCCTGCCTTTCTCCCCAGCCGAGGCCTGCTCTAGCCCCTGTGGTGATGGCTTGTCTGAGGTGGACCTGACTTCGGAGGAGGAGGAGGACCTTGTGGTCGTCCCCTCTCCCATCGCCAGCTCCCCCATCCGCTATGCCTCCTGCTCCTCCCTGGACTCCACCACCGACACCGAGGATGGGGGTCCCGAGGAAGAGGAGGAGGAGGAAGAGGGGGGTTTCCAGTGCCTGGAGGCCTGTTCTCTAGAGGAGAGCTGGTTCGTCACTCCCCCACCCTGCTTCAGCGGGGGGAGGAGGGGCAAGCCTATGGTACTAGAGACCAGCCCCCTGGAGAACCTGCTGATAGAACACCCCAGCATGTCTGTGTACACCACCCACTGTCCCCCACGACTCTCCCTCAACCTCAATCTCTGCCTCCCCCTTGTTGACGCACCTGCCGCCGTAGTCAAGGAGCCGGGACGACGTTCGCTTGACACCCCCTGCCACAGGTAGGATTTGTTGCTGCAAAAATTCTGGCAGTAGTGTTTCATCACCTACATTTTCTGAATTTATGCTTAACCTCTACGGGATCGGTGTCCCTATTCCAGGACGGTTGAGCTAATGTGCACTAATGTGATTAGCATGACGTTGTAAGTAACAAGAACATTTCCCAGGACATAGACATGTCTTATATGGGCAGAAAACTTACATTCTTGTTAATCTAACTGCACTGTCCAATTTACAGTAGCTATTACAGAGCTATTACAGTGAAACAATACCATGCTATTGTTTGAGGAGTGCACAACAACAAACTTTTCACGGCAACTGGTTTGATACATTCACCTCTGAAGGTAAATAATGTACTTACATTCAGTAATCTTGCTCTGATTTGTCATCCTGAGAGTCCCAGATGTGTGAAAGTTAGTGTGTAAGCTAATGATCCATCATGTATGATATTCCTGGGAGTGTGTAAACATTTTTTATTTTTTTTATTTTTTTTATATTCTCTATAGTTATGTACTTCAAAATGTATCAATTAACCAATTTGGCACATTTGGGCAGACTTGATGCAAAATATTGTCCAGCATTGCAATGCTTCACTGGATCAATCTCAAACGTTGCCCACACACTGCTGCCATCTAGTGGCCAAAATCTAAATTGCGCCTAAACTGCAATATTATATGATGGCCTTTCTTTTGCATTTCAATGATGGAGAAACATTTTTTTTTTGTATTATCTTTTACTAGATGTAATGTGTTTATATTTGTTAGATGTTAGCTCTAATGTCTTATATAATATATTTTTGGGGGGGCAGGTAGCCTAGTGGTTTGAGCGTTGGGACAGTAACTGAAAGGTTGCTGAATCGAATCCACAAGCTGACAAGGTAAAAATCTGTTGTTCTGCCCCTGAACAAGACAGTGTTCCCTGGTAGGCCGTCATTGTAAATACGAATTTGTTCTTAACTGACTTGCCTAGTTAAATAAAGGTTAAATGAACAAATGTGAATGTAAAAAATATTCTCCTACATTAATTTCACATTTACACAAACTTCAAAGTGTTAACTTTTAAAATGGTATAAAGAATATGCATATCCTTGCTTCAGGTCCTGACAGGTAGTTAGATTTGTCATTTTAGGCGGAAATTGAAGAAGATAAAAACATGGATTAACCAGTCCAGCCCCCTTCCTGTTTCCCCCTATAGGCCAGAGACGGTAGTGCAGCGCAGAGCCGGGCTCCATGCTGGCTGCTATGCGGCAGCCGTCTCAGCCCGGGCCTCAGGCCTCCTAGACCAGGCCCAGCATCATGGACGCCTGACTCAAAGGGTACGTGGCGCCGCCCAGCACCAGCTCCTCTCCCGCAATGCCCTACGCCGCCTCAACCTGCTGCGTACTGGAGGGGCCAAGCAGGCCAAGACCACCACCACCTATCTACACCAGCCTGGCCAGAGGCACCTCAACTACTGAGGTCCTGGCCCTATCCATTACCCTCCATCCATCAATTCATCCATCTGTCTCAACCTGGATCCACGAAAAGAGTTCATCCTGCAACATGCTCTCCATCTTCCCTCCGTCCACCGATCCTCCATTCTGGAATGAAGAGACGTGATGAGGACTCCTTTAGAATCAATGCCATCGGTCACTTTACTCCGCTGCAGGTTCCCACCACCACATGGTAACTGGGAGAGACTGGTTCAATCAGATATTACACCTGTGGCGACACTCTCCGCTTTCACCCACTCTGCAATGGTTGTGTGATGTCATAGTGTGGCTCTATGCTGCCATAGAATGGTTGTGTGATGTCATTGATTGATATCATGGAGTTGCTTGTATGCTGTCGTAGTGACATTGTAAGTGATGTCATTGAGTTGTTGTATGCTGTCATAGAGTGGTTGTGTGCTATCAGAAGAGTGTTTGTGTCTTAATAGAATGACTGTGATGTCTTTAGAGTAGGAGTAGGCATTTAGAAAATAAACATGTCTTTCACTTGTAATTAGGACAGTTTATTAACAAAGTTGTTTCTCATGTCCCTCCAATGAAATTGCTTCCTCTATCACTTCATGGCAAACTAATATAATTTGTCATTCTGATGGCCACAACTTACTTTTCAAAATCATCACTCCCCTCTCTTGACTAAGGGTGAACCTGCCTTGAACTTAGTAATTCAGTACTTTCACAATATTGTTTGAGAAAATGTTGGTCAAATACTGGGTTAAATATCACTAAACGCCTTGTTATAAAAGTAGAATTTAAGATGAAAAATAAATATAAAATGTATTTAAAAAAAACTTCCAAAATATTTTTTAAAAGAAAAAAACATATATTACATATCAGTATGAAGTTAGTATGAGCGTTTATCTACATAGGTATGTTTGTAAGCAGCGGTTTGACTATGTTAGTGTGTGATTTGTTGCATGGTTGTATAGCGCTAGAAAACAGAAAAAAAATGTTTTTGTATCTTATCTCTCATTGTTTGTTCTAAATCTGCAGTCCACTTCTCAGGGTCATAGCCAATCACCTTTACACTTTACTAAAATGCAGATTACTTGACGAATGTTAATTGTCTTTGTACATACTGGAGACCTTCCAAATTTGTCATAGTGTGCTTTGCCTTGTGGTAATGTTTGTGATCAATAATTGACCTTTTAAAAGAATCGTGTGCGTCTCGAGAAAATTGAATTTGAACGTTTGCTTGTCCAAGGACTGTGAAAATGAACTCCTACTCTCTCAATCGACTGTTATAACCCCAAGATGGAGTGAAACTATAAGTCTTTTTCATTTGTTTATATATTTTTTCTGTGTACTTTCCATTGTTTTGAGTTAGATATTTACCCTGTTCTTTATTTGCTTAGTTAAATAACTTAGTAATATTATGTTAAAATGTCAACCAAAAAGTAGCGGCAAACTCTAACCTTGCAATAGTTTATATTACTATTGTTTTTGCTTTTACAGTATATTCTCCTTTACTTTAACAATGATTGCAAATTGGAGACTTTGTGTAGTGATATGGTCAAGTTTGTGACAACATGAATCTGTGCGCTCTTGTGGTAAGAAAGCACAGAGAGACACAATTCAAACACCTAAGTAGTCTATTTTAAGTTCCACAAAACCTCTAAATGTCAAGTATCCAGGACAAACTCAATAATTTACATGACCTTATATTATGACCTAATATCATCTGTTTCTTTGTACTTATTGGGGGAAATACACAGTACATACATACTCAGATGTATTTAGCGTGGTAGCATTAAGAAGCACTAAGGTGGTTTTGTCTATATAGTTGTAAACTGATTATAGTGAAGTGATTTAAGCCTAGTCATTGTATTTGTGTATCTTTTTTATTTTCAGATGTCTCAGATTGCAAAACTTGCATCATTTGATGCATCAATTTTTGTACTGCATTGTTGTGACACGGGCAACAGGACGAAGGGAATGGAGGAGATGGCTAAGTCCTCATTTTTGATGTGTGAAGCTGGAAGGAGCCATTTTGTTTTGTCCTCAGCTGTCTGTATGAGCTCTTGATGATAATAACAGGGATTTGTATTTTGTTTTATGCCTTGAATTTGTTGTGGATCACGTGCCTTCCAGGTTAAACAGTATAATGACAATGCATTAATGAAGAACTTGAACTGTTGTCCAAAGGGACAACACATACAAAAGCAAATCAACTATGCACACAGGAGGTAGCTTCTCTTTGTGAACCACCCAGCCCATTTTCAGCTTTTATACACAAATGTAGCAAACCTGTTTTCTCCTGTGTGAAGAATATTTGGTGGCATTTTTTTTTACTACGTGTTAGACTTTTGCTTTGATTTAGTTTACTGGAATAATACAGCACTTTGCCAAAAAAGTGTAGGAATTTGAACGTTAACTGTTATTTATCTACTTAACTGATCGCGTTATTTGTATTTTGGATGTATGAGAGATCAATTCACTCTGTTTTTATGGTCAGCAAAATTTGCAAATGAGAATGTGGTAGTCTGTTCTAAAACTGTAATACATGATCTGTTGTCATGATGTAAGCCACAGTCTACAATAAATGTTTTCATACACACACTCTTGTGTTTCTGTCCATTTGATCCATTTAACCTTTATTCTACCAGGTTTATTCAACTATGATGAAATCTCTTTTGCAAGAAAGACCCGCCAGCCAGCATAGACTTTATTTCCAAAACAAGCCCTTTATAGCACTGAGCGGAGACAGCTTTGATGTTACTTTCAGTATGACATTCTCACGAGTTCTGAATAAGAGTACATAACAGCTTTGCACAGCAATATTAAAGCCTAATAAAATGTTTAAAAGATGGACTTCATCAAACAATTGAGAACAAGTTATCACAAATGTTTGACCAATCACAACAGAGCAAAGTAGTTGGCAGGAAGATCTTCAATAACTAAACTCAGCAAAAAAAGAAACGTCCCTTTTTCAGGACCCTGTCTTTCAAAGATAATTACTAAAAATCAAAATAACTTCACAGATCTTCATTGTAAATGGTTTAAACACTGTTTCCCATGCTTGTTCAATGAACTATAAGCAATTAATGGACATGCACCTGTGGAGCGGTCGTTAAGACACTAACAGCTTACAGACAGTAGGCAATTAAGGTCACAGTATTGAAAACTTAGGACACTAAAGAGGCCTTTCTACTGACTCTGAAAAACACCAAAAGAAAGATGACCAGGGTCCTTGCTCATCTGCTTTAACGTGCCTTATCCATGATGCAAGGAGGCATGAGGACTGCAGATGTGGCCAGGGGAATAAATTGCAATGTCCGTACTGTGAGACGCCTAAGACAGAGCTACAGGGAGACAGGACGGACAGCTGATCACCCTCTTAGTGGCATACCACGTGTAACAACACCTGCACAGGATCGGTACATCCGAACCTCACACCTGCGCGACAGGCACAGGATGGCAACAACAACTGCCCGAGTTACACCAGGAACGCACAATCCCTCCATCAGTGCTCAGACTGTCCGCAATAGGCTGAGAGAGGCTGGACTGAGGGCTTGTAAGCCTGTTGTAAGGCAGGTCCTCACCAGACATCACCAGCAACAACGCCGCCTATGGGCACAAACCCACCGTCGCTGAACCAGACAGGACTGGCAAAAAGTGCTCTTCACTGACGAGTTGCGGTTTTGTCTCACTAGGGGTGATGTTCGGATTCGCATTTATTGTTGAAGGAATGAGCATCACACCGAGGCCTGTACTCTGGTGCGGGATCGATTTGGAGGTGCAGGGCCCGTCATGGTCTGGGGCGGTGTGTCACAGCATCATCGGACTGAGCTTGTTGTCATTGCAGGCAATCTCAACGCTGTGTGTTACAGGGATGACATCCTTCTCCCTCATGTGGTACCCTTCCTGCAGGCTCATCCTGACATGACCCTCCAGCATGACAATGCCACCAGCCATACTGCTTGTTCTGTGCATGATTTCCTACAAGACAGGAATGTCAGTGTTCTGCCATGGTCAGCGAAGAGCCCGGATCTCAGTCCCATTGAGCACGTCTGGGACCTGTTGGATCGGAGGGCTAGGGCCATTCCCCCCAGAAATGTCCAGGAACTTGCAGGTGACTTGATGGAAGAGTGGGGTAACATCTTACAGCATGAACTGGCAAATCTGGTGTTTTCCATGAGGAGGAGATGCACTGCAGTACTTAATGCAGCTGGTGACCACACCAGATACTGACTGTTACTTTTTATTTTGACCCACCCCCCCTCCTTTGTTCAGGTACACATTATTCCATTTCTATTAGTCACATGTCTGTGGAACTTGTTCAGTTTATGTCTCAGTTGTTGAATCTTGTTATGTTCATACAAATATTTACATATGTTAGGTTTGCTGAAAATAAACACAGTTGACAGTGAGAAGACATTTCTTTTTTTGCTGAGTTTATTACAAACAAACAACTGATTCAACACTTTAGGAAATAAACAGTGACCCAGAAAATAATACCTCTGATAAAATAATCCCATACACTTGTTTTAAAGGCTATAAAATGGAATAATGACTAATGTTTATTGTGTGTTGAAATCTGAGGGGTATGCTACTAAGTGGGATCAATCAGTTGGCCAGCTAAGCAACCAGAAATAACTGTTGATTTTCTGATTAATTAAAAAGGCTAAACTTTATGCTTTTGGTTGTTGAGTCAATTAGACCATGCCCATTTCAAGATTTAAAAAAATAAGTTATTTCAGAATATTTAGGTATGTAACTCCTTGATCCTGCTTTACTATATACGGTATAGGCAAAATATGGTTTAGTAAGAAACTGTGGTATAGGTATACATGATACTACCCTCTGGGGGTCGATGTCACTATTTGGACGGGTCCAGCAGTCTTATCTTGGTATGACAAATAATGCATTAGCTAGAAGAGGAGTGAAGAAAAGAAAGCTTCAACCTAGCTCAGTCTATGTACAATAACAATAAGCATATAATCTCTGCGTTGAAACGTGTAAAAATCTTCCTGTTTCAATATGACAGCGCTCCACGCTATCTTAATCTCTGGTTGTTTACATTTTGAAGGAAGACCACGTTGTTTCTCCTGACCCTCCTCTGATTGGCTAAGCGAGTTTGAAACCCCTCCCATAGGTGGACCTGTAATACGGAAGTGTTTTTCTTGCAGCGAAAAAATAAGAAAATAGAGTATAAACGTTTTTTTATATATACTTGACCAAGTGTAAAGGCTAACTCAGCGCCTACTGCGTCATTTAAGGTTAACCGGAAAATAAGGAACGCGCCCTTTTTTCCAAAAAATATAAATGAAACCCTTCTTGTGCAAAGTAGATCCACCATCCATACAAAGTCGATGAGTGCTAGTCTTTAATAATGATCGCAAACACGTGGTCAAATGTATTAACTCCCGGGAAATAAAACAGAATGTTCGCTTTCTTATTTGCAATAAATGGAATTCAGATTTGAACATTTAGCGCGTTTAAATGAACCGGGAACACACATGCGCACTTGCCATGGAATGGTCATATATATAAAGATTGGCGCCGGCGCGACAGCTGATCATTATTCGTTCATTCATTTCTGAAGGTAAGGAGCTGGAGATTAATTGTTTGCATATTTAACTAGCTATATATCTCAGGAGTTTATTCTGAAAATTCGTGATAAAGCTATTATCTCGATGAGCAACATTTAGTTTATTGGGTTCTTTTTTTGTCAATCTTGGAAAAGGAACCAAATGCAAAAGAGACTAGTAACGATAGCAAACAAGTTGGTTGCAAACTAATGTTATCTGGCTAACATTAGTTGGTTGATTTGATAAGGCGATACATCTGTTTCTTCACTTTGGTTTTACTCTGTTTTATCAAATTTGATTGATATTTAACGTTAACATATAAGCAACCACTGCTTTTCAGGGACGTGGCATAAAGATAGTTAGCCAGTAACTTTGCTAGCCAGAACTACATCATCATGGAAATTATACCTACCAATGTTGAATTATTACTGCGGCAATACATTATTTAAGTATCATATCCTTTATCTATTTATATAAACGTTTTATGTAACTGTATTGGAGTTTAAGTTAGCTCACTGGTGAGCTAACGTTACTGTAGCTAGCCATAGTGACTGTCCAAATCCTCCCGCTTCGAGAAATTGGCGCGTAGTTCGGTTTCACAAACCATCAAATAATTGTGTGGTTACTTTTGTTAACAATAACCATGTAAGTTACTATCAGGGCTTCTGACATAACACTGGGACTACGCATAAAGTTGATTTTTTTATGCAATTTGTGGCAGATTTCTTTATGGAATTGACGGTACTCACAAGCTCAACCCATTTGGCATGCCATTTTACCGCCGGAAAAAAACAGCCTTTTATTATCCAATCATGTTTTGAACTTGTGAAGATAAGTATCTTTGTTATTTTAACAATGTTTTCGCCCTGTCTCCGTTTCAGTGGATCATTTTCGGTGGAACTCTGAAGCCTTCAATTGACAGAATGGCGAACGTTAGACGCAGGTATGGGATAAAGCCTTGTTATCAACAGGCATGATTGCAAGCTAGCTATAACATTGATTATTTGTACATGTTTGTAACAATTGGTAAGGTGGCTGCTTGCTGTCGCAAAAAAATTGTCTGTCCTTTCAGTGGTCGCATCACATTGAAAGCAAGAGATGAGAACGCACCAGAAGAGAATGTCAAGATCAGACGAAAAAGAAAATCTGAGGTTTGTTCAATTAGCTCGCTGTGTTATTTTTAACCATTAGTGTAGCGGTATTGTTTCTGTTGGTTTGTCGCCAAATATGAACTATAACCTTAGCTAATTGTATTGTCCACTTTTCAGCCATCCAAAAAGTTGCCACCCGCAGTGAAGAAACAAAGTTATGAAATACAGGTTGGTTGCTTGTTTATTCAATCAATTAACTTTACTAAGTTGTGTCGGTGATTAATGACTGTAAAACATGTGGGAGAATATAGGGGTAAACTATGGTAAAATTCGCATGGATGTCGAAGTAATTATTGGTGAGACTTAACTAGTCGAGGTAACTGTGTCAGTGGGTTAGACATCGTGCAATAACCCCGCGTTTTGGCTGTCCCTTTCTCCTCGGCCCGCCCAATCTAAATCCCATGCTTTGTTTTGTATACACTATGGAACGTTTACCCGTTTCTGTCGCCATTAAAATGATTATTCTCTTTTGTATGTTAAGTTCATGTTTTTACTATAGCTTTGAACAGTTTGGTAGTTTTCACTGCTGGTAGCATGCTGTGACCTCTATTTGTAAATGAGGGCTCTGTTGGCTATATGGAATTATCACTTGGTAAATGCATGCTTATTTATATCTGCGTTTGCTGCTTATGTGACTACTGATGAAGAGATTGAACTTGGTGCCTTTTCTCTCTAGAAACGGTGGTCAGAAGAAGGGGCAAGTCCATGTGTCCTCGTAGAAACGCCACACAAGGAGCTGGAGATGACAAGAGACCGGTCTGGCTTCAAGCAGTTCCGATTCAAGAACATCTTCATCAAGACCTCACCGCTGCCCTGCCTCAGGTACAGTGTGTGTGTTAAAGGGGCTTAGCCCACATTCCTTTTACCCCTCAATAGTGGCAATTGCTCCCCCCCTCATGCAGATGCCCCATGCCTTTGTTCCTAAGGTGTACCCCCAACGCTACTTTAAAAAACTCAGAATATGTAATGTTTTAGTGGGACTCTACTCACGTTAGCCACTTGGCTAATGTGTGTCAATACAACGCTTACATACAAGGTCAGGGTGGCAGTAGACCTGCAACTAGAGACACTTTAGAAGTGAGCTACTCTGAACCTTTTGCATTTTCTCCTGTTTGTCACTATTGATGATGAACAAATTCAGTGTCTGGTGTTGGGCCCTCATAGTCCATGCACTGAACGTCCTGTTAAGACCTATGTGTGTGTTTCCCCTTGGCAGCTGGGCCAGCTCAGATGACGTGTGGATTAAGATGCTGAACAAGGAGCTGAAGTATGTCCACGACAAGGCCTTCCTACAGCAGCACCCCAAACTAAAGCCCAAGATGAGGGCCATTCTCCTGGACTGGCTTCTAGAGGTTTGTGTGTCTCTGAAATTACTTGCTTTACTTTATACAATCTTGGGCCTATACAAGGCTTACCTATCTATAAGCCTTGTTTACACCTGCACTTGGATTTGTAATGACTGGATATGCATGAGCCAAAGGTCTGATACTCCACCTCCATAGTTATTACCTCAGGGGTTCTACATCTCCAATACGTTGACTTCTTTACTATAGTGCCTCAGGATTTGTACAGACGTGACTGATGTCTAACCATCCTTGTTTTCGCCTGTGTTGTAGGTGAGTGAGGTGTACACTCTGCATAGACAGACTGCTTATCTGGCTCAGGACTTCTTTGACCGCTTCATGCTGACACAAGACGATATGGAGAAGGACCGACTGCAGCTCATAGGCATCACAGCCCTCTTCATCGCGTCTAAGATGGAGGTAGGCGTAATGCCCTCCGTTTTCATGTCCTGGATGGCGACCACAGCTTTAGTTTATACTATGTCATAACAAATCTATAACAAAATGGCATTTGTGCTGTATTTTTCTCAAGTCTAATCGTTCCCATCCTTATGCCCCTCAGGAAATCTACCCGCCAAAGCTCCATGAGTTTGCTTACGTTACTGACGGAGCCTGTGAGGAAGAAGCGATCCTGGAGATGGAACTTGTCATGTTGAAGGTAAGAAGCTCCTGTGCCCAACCCTGCACTGTACTAATTCAGTTGTCAGACATTACTTAATGACTTATCTCCTCCATCAGGCGCTGAACTGGAACCTGTGTCCAGAGACGGTGATCACATGGCTGAAGCTCTATGCTCAGGTGGAGTCCCTGAAGGATGGCGTCAACTTCCTGGTACCTCAGTTCTCTCAGGACACCTACATCCAGATCACACAGGTGAATCCACTAGTCCCACCGCCACACCACACCTGCAGCTTTTACTGTTCCTTCTGACACTTGACTGTCGTGGAAGGTTTTTAGCTTCCCTATAACTTTATTAATGTTACAGCTTTTAGACCTTGCCATACTGGACATCAACTCTCTGGACTACCAGTATGGGATACTGTCTGCTGCTGCCTTCTGCCATTTTTTCTCATTTGACGTTGTCCACAAAGTATCAGGTAAGCATTGATTTGGCATCGTGTACATGGGTTGGCCTTCTAGAACCCCACAGCCCTCGTGTTATTATGTAGTTCCTAATGTCTGTTTCTGTGCAGGTCTGACGTGGGATAGTATTGCTCCCTGTGTCCGGTGGATGACCCCCTTCATGCGCACGGTCAGCGCCTGTCCCAGAGTAGAGCTCAAAGACTTTAAGAAAGTGACGTCTGACGACAGACACAACATCCAGACACACGTAGACTACCTGTCCATGCTGGTGAGTGCTCACACATTTCACGGGCTGGAATGAGTACAATATAAAAACACTGTTGGCTGTTTAGAGTATTTCTACCAGTGTTTAGGAGGTTCCACCCAGAAATGTATTGCAGCCATCTTGATGCATGGGCAGCCATTTTGTGCTACCAAGTAATATTTTTTCAAGTGAAAGAATAGATCTGCTCATACAAATGTTCGCTCTTCTTAATGAAGTGTCTTGTCTGTTGCAGAGCGACGCTCACCAGAGGCAACCGGACAGCCAAGACAGTCTCTCGCCTGCTGCCATAGGGGGGATATTGACTCCACCAAAAAGCACAGAGAAACCAGCCAATCACTGAGCCCCAGGGTCTCCTCGCGTTGTTTTTCTGACCAACCAGATGCAGGGAGAATTCCCTAGACGTCACGCCTGACCAGCCAGAGGCCGGGAGACTTCGGAACCTCATCCTCACGTGACCCATAAAATTTGCCTTTGGTAATAACTCACCTTTGTGTAGCATGTTAAGATGAGTTATTTTACTTTATATACCAAGCTGGATATCAGAGTATATATGCAGTACAACCATGGAAATCAGCTCATGGTTACTAAATTGACTTATTTTGTCAAATGATTGCAACAAAAACCCTGTTTTCTCAATATTAATCCCCAGAATTAGAATTTTACATGGAGATCATTTGAGTTGACTCAAGTCGAATCTTCCTCCATAGGAAAACATGTCTGCTGCTCCCCCTGTTACTTGAAGCGGAGCATCTCAGGACATGGGATGTTTTGATAGCTAAAAAGCTAATATTTTATTTGAGGTGAATTGGTACATAATACACAGTTGAGTTACTCAACTCAGTCTCTTAACTTTGTGTTATCATGTGTATTTAGTGCTGTATAGTCTAAATCTGGGTACTCCTGGAAAAGCTCAGCCATACAAGAACACTGAAAAGTGTTGATGTTGCTATGGTTACATTTGAACATTTGAGCTGTTTGAAAGGGTAGTGCAGGGTAAACTATTTTCTATACCAACTTAAGCACCATTTTTGAACGTATGTATTCTCCACTGTGAATGACTCATTTCCACGTGCCTGGTGCATTCTCCTGCCACAACACATTCCTGGAAAACTTGACTTCAGTAGTTTGATTTAGACCTTTTGGACCAATTTACAACTATGTAATTTTAACATTGTATTTATTTGTTCATTTAAGCCTTACAATGTTTTTATGTCCATATACATTCTTCATAGGGCTATGAATTCAGTTCTTTAACAATGCCAAAGGCAACCTATTTAACTCACGGGATGCATGTTATTTATGATTTTGACATCTGTTATGGGGGGGGCGGTATAATGCAGTTACATATGAAATGTTATGTTGCGTAGTTTTGCGCTAACTTGTCCGTGGTGCCTTAGTTGAACTAATATGGTGATGTAAAGACTTGAGAACCCAGAGGCTCCAGTGGAGGGCTCTAACCCAGTCTGTCCAGCAAACCTGTGACTCAACTGAAACCTTCAGTGTTGTGCAGACGCCTGCCGAGGCAGCGGTATACAAAGAACCATGTTTAAACTGTATATACTAATGTGTATATGTTATGTACATAAACTGAACGTTCTGTTTTCTAAGGGAAACATGACATGTATTGAATAAATGAAATAGAAATTAATACATTTTGCCTGCTTTTATGGTTGACTTTGGAAAGGCAGTATTTGCCTAGTACACTCAACCATGGTTTGTTAAAATCTTTTGACTTGGAGAGGTAGTGCCGTGTAGAAGTGGTCTAACTTGAATGATTCAGGCAACAAGATCAGTATACAATACTACCTATTACATGGACATAAGATCCTGGAGGAGTCCTGTATATCTGTGACATGCTGAGGGGAGACGGCGAGTGAAGGGAGAAATGGGATGAACATCGCCTGGCCTCCAAGAGTGCGGTGCACGCCTCACACCTTCGCTTCCTCCGACATGAAAAAAGGTGACTTCTCAGAATGGTGGGGTGTTATGAAGATGAGGCCTGCACGTTTAACATGTGCTTTGCATTACTTCAGTATCCTTATTAGGCCTTGAGTATTGTCTTGGGCCTGGCATTTTAGTTCATGTTTACACATGCAATGGGAGTATCTTCTGAGGACGAAGGGAACGCTTCACTCTGAATGACAGGCGGCGTGTAAAAGAAGCCTTAACCATGACTCAGATGGTGGAGTCATAATGAAGTGCTCAACTTTCTTACAAGTAATCAATCAGGTATTATGTTGAAAGCAGAGGAACAACACATCTCATGAACTAAAGGTTAGAAAGAGTGGGACAAAGCAGCTGTAAGACTGTCAGCATTATGTGATTGTGTTAAATGTGTCCAATGCAGCCATTTTAATCTCAATATCAAGTAATTTCAGGGTGACAATTAACTTTTTGTAATTCTTTTCAATTAAAATGGTCAAAAAGAAACTTAGATTCTTAGCAAACAGCAATTTTTCAAGCAGCAATTTTGCTAGGACTGTCGGAGTGGTCTGAGTGGGGAAAACTGAAAACTCTGTTATTGGCAGAGGTTTTAAACTCTTTCTTTTTGGTCTATTAACTAATCCACCGCCTCGTGATGTCACCAGGCAGGCCAAAACCACATCCCACCAAAACAGGCTGAAATGTCAGGAAGTCTTTTCAAACAGCTCTTACACTAAAATGGCATAATTTTTACAATTTCACAGTGTTATTCCAACCTCATAGTGTGGAAATATACTGTACTGTATATTAAACACAGGAAATTACGTTTTTGACTGCACTGGGCCTTTAAGAAAATTGCCCCAGTCCTATCTCTAGTCCCCTTAATGTCCCCCACCCTGAAAGGACTGAACAGTGACAGTGATCCCTGGTCAGTCAGCTCCGCTTGGGGGTCTGTGTGTGATGATGCATGTCTCTCCATGAGGCCAGTGTGTGTGTTTGAGGGGGTAGTCTAGGAGGCAGACAGTGGGACAGCAAGGCAGGCATGGGCCGCTCTCTCTCCCTCCTCCCCCTTCCCAAGTCTCGGTTATTGTGATGTTATTGAGACGTTATTGTGTTGGCCTGGGAACGCATAGCCCCCACCTCTACATGCCAGCGTTATCATAACCCCCCACCCATCCCTCTTAAACCAACCCTGACAAAGAGACCCCACCCCCCACCCAACTGCATAATGAGTCCTTCACTTTCATGACAAGTTTCCTTCATTTTCCAACTTAACGTACATGTGCTACCATCTCCACGTACAAATAGCCCATATTGTCTATGACACATCTGCAGTAGAAAGATTTTTTTAAATCCTTGAGAGAAACTATAACAATATCGTTTGACCAAATACATTATTTTTCATGTGTTTCATGTAAAGATCTTATACTCACCACAAGAGGGCAGTATGTCCCTATGTTAAGAATAATCATGGCCGTATTTCTCATCTCCTTAATCACTGTTGTTGTACCTTCTCTCATACAGTGCTATGTCCTGATAAAGCCTGCGCCATGGTTCATTAACGTTGTCCTTATAATAGTGATGGAGTTACAGCCATCCATACATTGGAAAAAGAAAGTTACAAAACCAATTGCAATGCCTTGAAGAAAAGTACTTTTTATTAAAAGTAATATACAAAAGGAATATCTGACGTTAGGTTGCTATAAAACGTAGATATGTACATTATATATACACATAATAACACGGGGACAACGACCTCGAGTCCTGAATACAGTAAGTAGGGACGTTGGGCTGCGAGGAGTGAAGCCTTACTGGGTTTGTGAGACCTGGAGTCCATGTGTGTCCTGATCAAAATCACTGTACGGCTGCAACCACATTTATCCATTGTATCTATAATTTGAGGTTAATATATGCAAACATAGCAACTGCAGTTAAGTTATATGGGGAAAAATGTAAGGGTGCAGTCGATAATTGAACCAAACACCAGTGTACTAAAGGCACCCCCCAGTAATTTGAAATGTGGAGACAATTCGGAGACAATAGCCAGAAGGGATTTTAACAGTGTGTTTGTTAGGGAAGTGTTCCTGGTTCTCACTTTGTCCCCACTGTGCATCACAGTAACTCTACAGCCATGGAAAAAATGAGATATTTGTTTTTACAGCTATATATAGGAGTTATCAAGAACAAAATCATAAAGTGAAGACATTTTAGAAAGCTAGTTTTGTGGAGTTTCTGTCTACCTACGGCAACAAAAATAGAACCATTTCAATCAGATCATTTATAAAATAATTGTCGGCAATGGAGTTTCTGTGATTGTACTTGTTTGACTTTTCTTTGACTACTCACAACTATTCCTCCCCAGCCAACCCCTCCCTGTATTTCCTGGCTCCTTTAGCACAATACATTCATCAGAAGTTGTCAGGACACTGTGGGGTCATCCTGCCCTCCTTGTTTCCAAGACGATAGGACAGGAAGTTTCAGACATGATTGGCATCACACAACACCATCTCTGAACCAACATAGAGCTAGAAACAGATGAAAGGAGCATGTCCTTGTAAGACACATCAAGACAGTGCACCACAAGGGCTGGGTTCATTATGTCTATATTGGAGTATAAAAATATTTCCTATCTGAAACCCATCACTATATTCTATAATACACATAATTGATGCCAAGTGAAGGTTTCTCACCGGGCATATCAACAATGCTTTTACAGTTCTAAGCATTTTAAGGTTTGTACTTATTTTTTGGCAAATGGATTCTGCAATCAAGACTGAGAATCATCCACTAGTGCAATTAGACTGTGATTGAAAGGGAAAGTATTTGACAATAGTCTAGAGGCTCTAGAATCTCTTGCATATGAGAACTGATAATTTACACATATCAAGGAACAAGCAACACGATTGATGGCTTTCTTCGTCTAATCAATTTTCCTTTAGTTATATAAGGTTCCTCCTGGAGATCATATCTACCTCCTGCTGAACTGAAGAAGGGGAACTCCCCCTGTGTAGGGCAAAAATGCTGTTAATATATATTATCACAGGATAGAATGTGGTAAAGGAACAAATCAGAGCTTCTCTGTTTGCCCGTTTCCTTGGCATGACTGTCTTTATCCAATAGGATGTCTGAAACAAAAACGTTATTATACAAAATAAATGGGTTCCGGTAACATATACATTTGACACATTAAGTTCAAAGTCCTTATAATATAGAAGAACAACATTGTCCCTGTTGGTTCAACATAATTTGAGAGCAAAAATAAATACAGTTTCAACACTACACCGAAAGAAATAAAACAGAATAAATAAATTCATCTCACTAAGACTTGTAATCCCTCTTCCACCACACAAAGCTTCAGCAAACCTGTCAACATGAAGAAAAAAATAACAAGAGCCAATTTTCTGTGTGCTTTGTTTCCCTTACTACCAACCAGCATTGACACACCATACACAACCACTAGCAGGTACTAAGTCAGTCAATGTTGCAGTGTATGATGGGTTGTGGTTTATGAGTACCCTAAAAAGGGTGTGGCAGGTTGTCCTGACTATGGCTCCTCTGACTCTGACTGTAACTCAAAGCTTCCCTGTATGTCAGCGCCAGCGCCGGTCGCTCGTACATTTCACTTAGAGCCTCAAACTTATCCCCCCAGTGGGATAGCCGGTCGTAGCTGAAGGCTGCTCCCTCCTCTTCCTCTGCATTATCGTGGGAGATAGCAGAGCCCAGCGAGCTGAGGCTACCGACCGGGGACCCGGCGCCCTCGATGCTCCAGACATGATAGCTGTCCGGCGGGAACTCATGACTGTCATTGTCGGCCTCCCAGATGATGCGCGCCACGTAGCTCTTGAAGTCCATGGGGCAGTGGACCACGGAGCTAGCATGAGCATCATTACTATCATTAGTATAGCTAGCATTGCTAGTGTGAAAATGATGGCGGTGGTGGTGGTGGGGGATGTGGAGGTAGGGGGTCCCTGAGCTGCAGGCTGAGCCAGCGGGGTGCACCTCCTCCTGGGAGCCCTGGGAGGACTTGATGAGGGGGGCGGTGGTGCAGGATGAGGACTGGGACAGGCTGGAACACAGGGGCCTCTTCAGCTCTGTGATGTCATAGGCATTCTGGAGGGATGAAATGGCATCAAATTAAAAACATAAGTATGAAAAATAAGTAAATGATGCCATCTAGTGGTCAATGTACCTGGTCCTGTTCTCCTCCTCCCTCCTCGTTGTAGTTGAGGATGTTCTCTCTGATGTCCTCCCAGCTCTGGTGTTCTGCAGGGATGTGGTACACGCCCCTCTTCTGGAACTTACTTCGACTGCCCTTCTGGGACCACACTGTCACAGCTACCAGCACAGCTACAGGACACAGAGAAAGGAAACAGTTCAGTCATTATAGTGGATGGAAGATATTGAGAGATAACACTAATGTACTCTACATGCATCTGAGTGTGGAAGGGAAAGAGATGAAGCAAAACCTATCCTTTTCACGTTCACCTCGTCTTCTGTCGGCCATCTACCGTCCCTCAGGCAATCCTACACTCTATTTTCCCCTCTCCCTTCATGCCATCTCTCTCAATTTCCCCTCGTCTCTCCCTGCAAGTCTAACCATCACTGATTTTTAGACATTCACCACTGTAGCTACTTCACCCTTTTCCTCATCTCGCTTGACATTTCTAGTTTTAGCACTCAGATGTTTATGTTCATCTTCTCCACTTCTCATCCCCCTCTCCTTTCCCTGGCATGGGGCTATGATCTCGCTGTGTCGTGTATCAGGGCCGTCAGCGTTGACAAAGGGGCCCTCGGGGGCACTGCCAGTCTGACATCACAGAGCCGTACTCGTCAGAGGCTCATACAAACCTCGCTACCCGTCACGTGTCACTGAACAGGCCCTCTAGTCTCTAGTCTATTTCCCCTGCTCTCCCTTCTACATACATCTAACTACACATCTATCTATATGGTGTTTATCAATGCTGCTAATGGACAGCATTATAATGGCTACTCTATGGATGTCTTTAAGCACGCTCAATGTTCCGTAAAAACAGCTCACTATATGAAGGGTAAAAGGTCATGTGAAGAGAGGGTTTTAGTCGCCCATATTTACCGAAGAAGACGAGCAGACACATGCTGATGACCAGGATGGAGCCCGGGCTGAGGGCGGCCATACGGTGCGCTTTCATCTGGCCCACCTCACAACGCTGACCTCTGAACCCCTCGGGGCAACGGCACTGCCAGCTGTCGGGGGTCAGGGCGTGGCAGGTGCCCCTGTTACGGCAGGCCGAGGGTCCACAGGGGGAGGGCACGCAGCGGTGGTGGCCTGATGTCTCGTCTGTCACCGTCACCTGGCCACCTGGACACCTGGGAGAGGGCGGAGAACAGGTTTGTTCTTTTAACAATGTCTGTGTGTCCTTAGCATGTGTAAGATTGTGTGTGTGTGAGATAGTGCTTGTATGTGTTTAAATGTGTGTGTAGCCAGCCTCACACACCTGCACTGGTGTTTCCTCCACAGGTCCACACAGTAGAGGGGGCTGCGGCAGGGCTTGGCACTGCAGGCATCTGAGTGACAGCCTGAAGTCACCCCCCTCCGCTCCAACACGGTGCTGAACTCGGTACTCTGACCATCCAGAAGGAGGGAGTGGCCGTTCAGCCTCACATCCCGCAGGCAGCCTGCGAGAGAGAGGGAGAGAGCCTTAATGACTGACAAATACTAATAGGATAAAAGATAATCAGAGATGATTGTTTTCTGTGATTGCTACTTCTAAGAAATGTATTTGCCTTGGTAAAGTAAAATAGAGGGAAAAAAGGGAAAGATTGAGTAAAAAAGATGGAACAAAATGATGACAGAAAGATCAGCCACTCCTTCGCATGGACATGTGGCTTTATGACCCAGCCAAAGATACCCACACTGAGAGGTAGAAGGCAGACACAAGGAGAGAGGAGACCATTACAGTGGAGAGGAGGGGAGGAGTAGAGACAGGATGAGGTGAAATGATGAGAAGAGAGGATGAAAGGAGAGAGGAAAACAGGAGAATAGATTGAGAAAAAGAGGAGACAGATGAGAAAGAAGAGAGAATCAGCAGAGAAAACACGGAAAGGACAGAAGAGGAGACAGTCTTACCCTGGAAGTCAGCAGATTGTCCCGGGGTGGGTCCATTTCCCAGCAGCACACTGGAGGGGTGCACCACAATCTCCCGCCTGTTCCCCATCCAGGCCCTGGCCTCCCGCGAGCCACCACCCTGCTCCAGGCGCAGCGTGAAGAGGTTGTCATGACGATGCAAGCTGGCGAGGACCCACTGGCCCCCGTCGACCCGCTGGCTGGCCAGGCGGAGGGAGTGGGCACCGTCGCCCAGGTTGGCACGCACCGACAGGTGGCCGTCTACGATCTGAGAGAGTGGAGAGAGGACATCAGCAAATGTAGCCACTTTTCACTTTCCAATTGACTAAATTGGATCCTGTGAGTGATGTTACAGCAGGGCACTGACCTCCAGGATGATGTACTCGTTGGCACCGCGGGACGTCATGGAGAGCAGGGTGCCAGAGGAGGAGCGTGTGCGGAGCAGGAGCTGGATGTGTGTACGACGGGGGCTACCTCCCCCCCTCAGCTGGTAGCGTAGCATACTGTCCCTGACGAAGGACCACTCTGGTAGAGCTACAGGGGAGAGAGGCGATATGGTTAATACTCTCTCACACACATTCACACACCAAAATACTGCTGTGAAGAAGAACCAGTCCACCAGCAAAGTCACCTACCTTTATCACACTTGTGCCCGCTGTACCCGGGGTGACAGTCACAGCTGAAGGAGCCCCACTCGCCCAGGCAGGTCCCGTGGACACCACAGGAGGGTCCACTTGCTGTCACACACACCTCGTCTGTCAGGCCACAGCCTGGGGAACTATCCAAGCTCTCCCCCGGAATTCCCAGGTCATACACCTCCAGAGAGAGATGTACATTATAGGTTAAATATCAGCTTAGAGAAACATAAAGAGCCCTCAGAGTCAGTTATCAACATTTGAGCTCAAATGGATGCCGTTGCTGCCCTGTAATCCTCTCCTTTCACACCCCATGTCAAATAGGGCTTTATATGGTCAACTTCTTGAGCCAAAATGGCTAATACTGTTGCTGTATATAATCAACTGTCTGATCCAAAATGGTCATTCCTCATGCTGTCCTGCTGTGCTCCTCTCCCCTAATTATTCATGTCAAGCAGGACTGTATATGGTCAACTGTCAACCAATTGAGCCAAAATGGCCACCACTTCAGTCCCATGTCCCCTCCCTTTCATATTTCCCAGCAGTGACGCAAAACCACACAAGCTCATCTGCTTTCAGGAATAGTTTACGGAGGAGATGTTCTTTTAATTTATGTCTTATTTGGACTTTGAAATCGTTTTTTTTGTCCTCATTTCATAAGCTGTGCTCCAACGACCGTCTGTCCAACTCTCTCCCCCGGCACTCTCAGCCAGTGCCAACAGAAGACACACACAAAGAGATTGACGCACGCATACACACACGCACACGCGCACGCACACACACACACACACACACACGCGCGCGCGTTGCAGAGAGAAGTCGCAAAAGAGACAGAGAAGCTAACACTCTCCCAACTGGAAGACACATACACTGCCTCTCAAAACACTGTAGGAAAAACCCACTCACATAAACAAATGAATATTGACAACCCCATAGAGTAAACAGACTAAAAGAAAGCATCTCTTCTTCCCAGGTATATTAATACAGCTGCCAGTCTCCGTCTCCTCTGAGCTCTGTTCATAAACCTGTCACTATCAGTCTGATCGGATAGACAGCTCTGTCACTCTGATGGGGAGCATGAAAACACTGTGACAGTGAGGAAAGGAGGATAGAACTACTAGAGAAGTGAGGAATAAAAGGTGGTGGAGGAAGAGGAGGTGTGACTTTAATGAAGAGGGAGAGAAAGAAAGAGCGAAAGAAAGAGAACGCAAGGGAAGGGGGAAGAGAGAGGTTACCTTGCTATCGACCACCAGGTTCCTGAGGCAGCCAGTGAAAGCTTTGTAGCGTTTGTGTGTGGAGGTCTCCTTCACCCCACCCAGCTGGAGAGGCTGGTTCACATTCAGGAACCTGGGAGATGGGGAGGAGAGGGAGAGAGATAAGAGTCAGTAACCAGGTTTCCATCCAACCTTTTTATGCAAGCAAAGCACAGTACATGTCGGATCAAAAATGTCATGACAGGCTTGACGGAAACAGAAAATTTTTCGGTAAACTTTCCAAATGTCGACAAAACAAAATACGCTAGACAATGTGGGATCTTTTTGTGTTGGTAAAATGAATTATGCGAGAAATATCGATGAAAACGCTTATATGTGCAAATATTGATATAATAATTATATAGAAGTAAACTTGCAGTCACGCGATGACATGTTGTGTAGGCCTCCCACCATGACTCGTCGGGAAAGCATGCCATTTATTAGGCTTCAGATGAAATAGGTTATGATGAACTTTACAGGGTGGTTAAAGTGCACGTTGATGAGCTTGATGTTCCTTTCCAATAAGTATTGAGGGTCTTATTCTGGTGACATGATAATCGATGCTTGGCTGCTGTTTGACAAATAAAAAGAATCTCTCTTTTGTCTATAATAGTAATCTCATCATGTCGGCTATATGTGCACTCTAGTCAACAGCGTGCAGATAGCGCTAGAGAGCACGTGCCAATACCAGAGTGGGCACACTCGCTATATAACAACAACAACAAAATATTTGCGAGAAAACCATCAGTATAATTTAAAATATAAAAATGTTGTATTCAGTATGTGGGAATTTGACCGCAAAAGGTATTTCTATGTGCACTACGTTACCACGCACTGCCTTTTATCTGCAATGGGTCAGTTTGATGGAAACACATCTCTGGTGAGAAAATGCACATCGTTTTTATTTAGCTGATTTTAGAATATTCACATGAAAATCTGTCGCCAATTGGATGGGAACCCAGCTAGTGTTAGCTTGTGCATAACATGGTTTGTCAGTAGTGGTCTTCAGTGGTCTGTAGTAGTCTAGTGGTCTACAGTTGTCTGCTCTTACCTCAGGTTGCCAGGGGTCTCTCCAGAAGCCTTGCAGCCAGACTGATCTGTCTCCAGCACCTCCACCACTAGACCCTCCACCTCATTCACCACTGCCCCCGAACACTGGTCTAGGATCAGTTGAACTGCCTGGATTAAACACATCATATAGCACCACCGTCATGTTCACAGTCAGGTCCTAGCTCAGTTCATGATGTAAGCATCCCAATGAGGATTCCCCCTTCGGCTATTCCCCAATCCCCAACCATTCCCTCCTCCAACCCCTCTGGGAATATGTCTGCACCTTTCCGTCACTGACGATGTCCAGGCGGTGCCATCGGCGGTCCGTGACGGTGGATCTCGTTGGGAGCTGCAGAGTCAGTGTTCCCAATCCATGGCTGATGCTGAGGGTCGGAACGCCATTCCTCAATTCTGGAAGAGAGACAGGAAACAGGGATGAGGAGAGATAATGACTTTGAGGCTTGAGATCACATAACAGTGGAAACACATTCTGACTCCCCATCAATCAATCTAGTCATTTTCACAAACACATTCTTGGAAACAAGCCATTCTAGCCACCAAGCGCTTGAAACTGTCTGACTCACCAATATGCAGAGTTACATTGATAAGCCGCCTTAATGTTGCAATAACAGTATGCGTGTGAAAGTGTGTATGACTACATGGTGTATGACCTGACCAACCACTGTGTTCTACACTGCTACTCAGTTGAGCAGCACCAGTGAAAAATGCTTCACCGCAATCAATTCAGCAGCCATGTTCGATTTGCTATCCCCGGAGCGGGGGAACTTGGAGCACGCTCGATAATTACATAAATGAATGCGACGGGGCTACCAAACAGATTATGTAAGGCCTTTCTAAAGGCCAAACTGGACTAATCTTTTAGGGACATATAGGACCTCTGGGATGTGACATTAGGATTAGGGGGGACATGACTTGACATAAAAGCCACATGGCTTATAGGGACCTGAATATGACGCGGGCTTATGAGGATATGAGTATGTCACCTCCACTAGAGGTTTGATCAAGAGTGCTGGTTGCCAGTCGATCCATATATTGCTTACCTATCCACATCCAGACACCTTGAAAGTAGGAAGTAGGAGTAAGTGGGATGGACTATGGTGTGATTGTTTCTGGTTGTTTCTGTTCAGGGCCTACATGTAGGCTGTCTGTTCTTACCCAGAGCGATGTAGTCCTCCTGCTCTCCGGCCTGGGCGGGGCCTAGAGGGCCATTGTAGAGCAGCAGCCCATTGGCTGACTCGGTTATGAACTCCAATGAGATGTGGCTTTGAAAGCAAGGCCTGATGGGAGGGAACCAGGCATAACCCTGGCCGTGGAAGGAGTGCTTGGTCTGCTGGCACTCAGGTCCGTCAAACATGGGTGGACACTTGCACCTGAACGGCAGGGGAGAAACATTGTGAACGTGTTATTTCTAACAGCTAATGCTAACTAGCGAGAGCTATTGGCTCCAACTGTCTTTGACCGTCATACCTGTATCCCAGCTCGCTGTCCTGACAGGTGCCTCCGTTGAGGCAGGGGTTGCGGGGGTAGGAGGAGCAGGCCTGGTGCAGGCTCTCTCTGGCCCTGCAGCCACAGCGTGCCTCAGAGGAGGCGGAGACAGACACTAAGGAGGTGTTCCCGGAGCTGAGGGCAGTGGGGGTGAGGCTGAAGGTGACGTCGCTGCTGCAGCCGCCCGACTGACTGCAGTCTGTGTAGGGACACTCATCTATACCCACCTGGGAGATAGACACACCCAGTGCTGCTTCCAACTGAGAGAGGAGGGGGGAGAGAAAGAGAGCGTCAGTCTACTGCCTGTCAGTGAAATCAAATTGGTTTCACTGTCTTCATATCAGTCTTTCATAGTCTTCATTTACAGTCAGGTGATGTCTCCGGATGAATTTGTTCTGACTCAATCTGACTCAAATGGCTTAAAAGCAACTCACCAGTTCCATTCAATCTTAACAGGCAGCAGTAAAACTGTCAGTGACACACATCCAGTGTATAAACAACTGCTTCTGGGCAGCGCAACACTCACTACAAAACAGCTTAGGATTTATGGACTAGTGAAGACTTTATAAAGACTCAGACGTTCTCTCCTGTCATCCCTCTTTTTCTCTCCATCCATCCATCCCTCTCTCTCCCTTTCTGTTCACCCGGCACAAGCTTGGGTCACCAGATGCTATCTCATGCCTTAAATGGACATGAAAAATGTACACACACTTGAGTAGTGTGCCGCTGTGCGTGTGTGATTAAATGTGTGTGAGAGTTTAAATGTGTGTGTGTGTGTGTGTGTGTGTGATGAAATATGTATGTTGTTGAGCATGGTGTCAGTGTGTGTGTGTGTTTAAGTGTGTGTGAGATTTTAAATATGGGTTTCGTTTTAGTAATGCATCACTGTGTGTGAAATAGTGTGAATGATTGTAATGTTGTCTCGTGTGAAGCTTTATGCGTATTCAAACTCTTATATGAGAGACTTGTGTGTATCCCATCTTCACCTTAGCTTTATGCGGCATCACATTGCCGTGGAGTTTCTCGGTCTTGTAGTACGGCGAGCCGTGGGCGGCGAACCACACGTTGACCTCGCGCTCACCCTGGCGGTTGCCATTGGCGACAGAGAAGACGTGGACGTTGTCCCGGTCGGTCTGGAGAAGCTCGGAGAGGAGACGACCCAGGTGGGAGAAAGAACTCTCCTGACCCGGTGCACTACTGAAGAACTGTTCCACTGTGATGTCTGCCCAACAGGATGGTGGGATTGAATGGTCAGGACACTCAGTTCATCAACACACTACAAAGTGGAATGTCCTTGCAAAGCACTCCCCTGCCCAATGTTCTACAGATAACGATAGTACAGATCAGTCAGATGTTTGTAAATTCTCAGCTGGTGCCTGGGGGTGATGTGAACCACGACCTTAGGGAACTATTAGATACAAGAAAGCCTGCCACACAGCACTCAGGCATGCATGTCATCACACGTGACACGGTTACTATGTAAACATTATGACAGCATTAGCTCCTTATGGTCTGTGGTCAGTGACCATGAAAAAGAGTGAAAAGTGACGATATTAGCTGATACACTAGGTGGCAAAACTCACTGGACAGGCGCAAAGAGCCAGCGTTCTGGACCGCCTCCTCGTCCAGCTCCATGACGACGACCTCCGCAGTGGAGGTCACGTCGGGCCAGGTCTTGTCGGAGACACGCACCTCGAGGCTGTAGGAACCCACCGGCACAGGGGCCCCCTCTCTGATAATCAACTGGCCTGAGTTGTGGTTCAGACTGAACAACCCGCTGAGAGAGGGAGGAGGGAGGAGGAGATGGAGGGAGAGAGCAAGATAGAGGGAGAGAGAAATGGAAGAAGATCGAGAGAAAAGGGGGGTAGTGGGCATAGAAGTAAAAGAGAGGGATGGGGGGGAGAACAGAGTGTAAGAGAGATCAGTAGTAGTCACCCCGGTGTTCATCCATGCAGGACTATCCCTGGCCTCCCTCCATGCTCACCATCTCACGTTAAAACACTGAACTGTCCAGGGAGACAGCCACATGCATAATAGATGGCTTCACTATCAGTATCAATGCAACCCCCTCTACCCTACCTCTCCTGTACTCTACCCACACCTCTCCCTCCTCCCACCTAGCCCCCTGTTAACTCTATTACACTATTCCCTGAATACCCAGTTCAGTGTTCACTCTATCAAAAACCTATTCCCCTGAACCTGCTCCCACAGCCTCTTAGGTTCCTTCTATGTCTCTCTGTCTACTCCCCATAGACACATTCTCACTACACTAACCCCACCAGCCCCACCTAAGCCCCATGTTAATACTGCAGAACGTTCCATCCTATCCTGCTCCTAAAGTCTACTTCTCACTTCACTAACTTTTCTTACTCACATGTCCTTGTTCCCTCTATTACAGTCACTCTTCTCCTTCCCAGCTATCTACTCATATCTTCTCTCCCCTTCCATCTATCATCCCTCTATTTACTTGGCCCCTGTCCACTCTGGTCCTTATCACTGGCTCAGATCATGACAAGGGAATGATGATGGTTCTGCTGTGACTATCTCCATCTACCTCACGCTCTCCTCATCTCTCAAGTTAGAGGTCAATGCCAAGGAGTTCATCTGATGTCTTTCAAAATGTCTCTGTTTTTGAAGCTTCCGTCTCTACTGAAAATGGGGGGGGGGGGGGGGGGCAGTACAGAAAGAAGCAGTACAGTATGTAAGTTCTGTTCTATAGAGCCTTTGTACAACTGGAGCAACAAACAAATGTTTACAGATACACCTACCTTTACCACATGACCACGTTATTGTTTTAGCATCACCTTGTTTGATGGCACACCAAGGTAAGTACCCTCACACACTGGCCCATGATCAAAAGAGATTTGAAAAGGTGCCATGGCTCTCTCTTACATAACAGTAAAAGCTGGTTATGCATGGCCCGTGACCTTCAGAAGTCAGGCCAAACGAGGTAATTATCTGAGCCATAAGAAAATTAAACCAGCTGGCCCAATCGAAGAGGTGCTGAGCTGTGGGGAGATGTGTGTTATGTCATCCCTCCCCGGGACATCATGTTAATGTAATACATTAATGAATCCCTGTTTGCAGAGCTAGCCGGGGCAAACATGCAACACAGCACTTTGGAGACAGAAAACAAATAGGCTTCAAATCATCATCTACACGGATGGCTGGTAGGTATAATGAGATGATCCATATAGTTTGGTCCTTTGAGACGCATTGGGATCTGCTGACTGGGGATTCAACATGGTAATGGCTCTTTCTTGTTCACTTTCTCTCTCTGTCATTCCTTGTCATCTTTTCGTGTGCTTACTAGCTCTTCCGATTACAGGTGTCTCATTAGAGGGAGAGGTGCCAGCAGTGTAATCAGCTTCTTTTCAGTGCACACCAAACATTGCGCACCCATCAAACAAAACCAGAGCGCCGTTCCTCATTTCACTGGGGATTTTCAATACAATTCTTTATGAAGTATTAATAATGGTGCTCCTGACAATTCATGTCTCCCTTTCCCTCTCGCTTTCCCTCTCTCTCTTCCAGTCTATTTCTACTTTCTCTGTTTCTCTTAAACGGCCTGTTTCTCCTTCCTCTAAAATGTACCTTCCTCTCCTTTTACATTCTGTCTCTCTCTCTCTCTTTCAATCCCACACTTTCCTCCCCTCTTATTGTACACTCTTTTGTCTTATTCTCTTTTCCTCTCTCTTAAGTGGCCGGGCTTCATTCCAACTTTAGTGAGGAGATCAACGTACCTGGGGGGTTTGCCTTGGAATCTGTAAACCTTTTCGCTCCAGTCGTCAAGGTCAGGGGATTGAACCTGTCCAAGCACTGTTGTGGGGAGAACACCTACGGGGAAAACTCAGAATTAGGTGCGGGAAGACAACCCCTCCCTGTCGTACACCTAAAGCTCTCAAGAGTGAGAGAGAAAAATAAAGAAAGGGAGAAGGAGGAGGAGGAGGAGGGGAGGAAGAGGAGGAGGAGGGGCTGAGGCGGAAGATAAGTTGGAGAGCGTCGCCTCGTTGGCACATATGGACACGGTTTTGAAAACACAGCAGGGGAAGTGCACACATTAGCATGTTAGCTCCCGTTTTCCCTCCAAAAAGCTAAATGGAGTGCTGTAATCCCCTTAGGCGTGAAATAAAATAAAACATGTAATGGCTCCTGTTTATATGCCTATCAAACCTGGGACTTAAGCTTAAGTAAATTGTTTGCTTCATGGCATGTTTGGAGATACATGATGAATTCTTATTAGAGGGTTAAATGTACTTTCTTCTGGAAAAACCCATACAGAGAATCTACTAAAAATACATTACAGACAACCAGAGTTTTTCCAGCAGTTACAGCAAGCTGACAGATGGCATGAAATACTAAATAAGTGATGTTGGGCTTCAAGAGTCCTTAAGCATTCAACTGTGACAAGTAGTGTGGTAACAACATCAGCAGAACACTGGAGAAACATACCATGGTAGCTGTACACGAAGAAGTCGGTGTGGCCCGGAGAGTGGGGGTGGTCATTTCTGTCACCGATGACAACCGTCAGTGTGGTGGTTGAGCTCATTGGGGGAGACCCGCTGTCAATCATGAGAATAGGAAGACGGTACTCCTTCTGGCGTTCCCGGTCAAAGGTTCGCAGGGTAGTCAGTGCAGCGCTACCGTTGCGCAGGTCAGTCAGGTTGAAGCTGTTAGCATCGGAGGTTAACATCAGGAGACGGATGGAAAACGGTCCACCATTGGGTGAGGAGTCGCGGTCGGCTGCGTGGAGAAGCAGGGATGTATCGTTTATTCTCACCGCCTGGGGGGCAGCCATGTTTTCCCACACAATGGGCTTGTAGGGCACCTCAAACTCTGGCCCGTTGTCATTGACGTCCAGTACGGTAACCATAACGATGGCGGTGCCGGTGAGTGGCGGGCTGCCTGTGTCGGTGGCCAGGACCATGAGTCTGTGCTGGGATACCATTTCCCGGTCCAGAGAGTCAGCCACTACCACCCAGCCTGACTGGTCCACCAGGAACTGCCCGTTGGGGTCAGACTCTTTGGCAATGCTGTAGGAGAAGCGGCCATTTAGTCCTGAGTCCAGATCGGCAGCGGTGACTTGAGCCACAATGGTGCCAACAGACACGTCCTCAGACATGGCAGGAGCCTCATAGAACTGTGGGAAGAAGACGGGTGCGTGGTCGTTGGAATCCTCCACCTGAACCAGGCAGTATGCCAGGCTGAAGAAGTCTGCGTCTTCCGCCTTTACAGTCAAGTTGAATGTTCTCTCGTGGGGCTTTTCAAAGTCCATCTTCTTCTTCAGCCGCACCACACCACGCCGGTTCGCCTTGTCCGTCTCCACAAAGAACTTCCTGTCCTCGTCGCCTCCGACGATGCTGAAAGTGACCACTGCGTTCTCACCCTGGTCGCCATCGCTGGCGGAAACCGCCAGAACCTCGCTGTTCACCTCTAGGTCCTCCGCCACCTATTAATATTGATAACAAAATACTCATCAAACATATTACAGTGCAACAGTGTTGGGGTGAACAAGTGTGTTTTGAGCAGGTGAACAAACCTGGGCATTGTAGACCCTCTGGGTGAAGACTGGTGGATGGTCATTCACATCTGACACCATGATAGTAGCCGTTCCAGTCCCGGACAAGCCCCCACCATCCCTGGCCTCAACCACAACCAGATAGCGGTCCTCCACCTCACGGTCCAGAGACCGTAGAACTGTACTGATGGTTCCAGTTGAAGGGTTGATGGAGAACAGATTGAGGTTGATCTCGTTGCGAACGTTTTGTACGATGCGGTAGGTCAGTATGGCGTTCTTCCCGGCCTTGGGGTCATCTAAATCCGCGGCCCTCATCTCCATCACTGAGGTGTCGGCGGGAGAGTTCTCAGGCACGTGGCCAACAAAGCAGCCTGAAGCGTCCGGCGCCGGGCATGGGAAGACTGGTGCGTTGTCATTGATGTCATGAACTTCCAAAAGGACGTCAGCAAAGCCAGTGAGTCCCGCCCCTCCCTCATCGGTGGCCAGAACCAGGAAACGCCAGGCCGGGCGCTCCTCACGGTCCAGACGGCGTTGGGCGTAGATGCGGCCCGTACACTCATCGATGGTGAACTCACTGTCGGCTCCCTGGCCGTGGAGTGAGTAGCGCAGGGCGCTCTGGTCTGCCTCCTGGTCTGGGTCGGTGGCTGAAACCTACAAACAGGAAACCCCCAAAAACCTATTATTAGACAATAGGGCCGGATAGAATTGGCTGTGAATTTTTCTTTTCAATTAAATAAAATATGTATATATCATTTGATTGAACCATTTCTGTTGATTTACGGATATTCTGCCTCTTCAGATTCCATCAGGCCCCAAAAATAGGACATGAAAAGAGAATTGATTGCAGTAGCCAATATACAGTCTGTTGCCTTGCAACAAAAATAAGACACTTTTCCTTGTTTTCCTCTATAGATAATTAACCTGCCTTCATGTTATCTCTGTGTGAAGGACAAGCTCAGACACTTCCCCCCACATCTATCACCAGAACGCACAATGCAATTAAAAGTTAATAGATGCCAGCAAAAGAAGAAATACACTTTTTTTATTTCTCTCTTCCCCTCTCACCGGAGGGTTTGTTTACAAAAGCCTTTGAAGTTTACATTTTTTTCTCTCCATTTCCTGACAATGCAATGAGAAGACAATATCGAGACACGGTGCGGCGTACGACAGCCAAGGCCAGGTAAATACTCATTTCAAATTGGATTTCCAATCTTTTTTCTTTCGGCAGGATTGTATTCATATACAGAGCGAAGGAACTTCGGGGAGGGGATGGCTGCCTGCCACACACTGGAAACTATTAAGTGCATTAGAGGGGAACCGAGTGCACATCAAATCAATTCCACCTCCAGGAAAGCAGCCCTGGGTTGAATACTGTGACACATGCCTCTCTCTCTAGGATTACTTCCATGCCCCCATGAATCGTACTCCTTTTTAATCTGATTTACCTTGGCGACATGCACATACAGTATTATTGGGAATAACTGGGAATAGGTGTGACGAAACTAGGCTGGGTACACAATGAAAGCCTAAGAAAAAGCAGGAGGCTCCACAACTATTTATCGTGGGTAAACTGTGAGTGCTCATGAGTAGTATTAGGTATCAACACTTTAGGATAGGAGTATAACATCGGAGCCTATTTGATTTCACACAATGTCCACATGTGCGATGAGTTACTGTATATATTATGTTACTTGAGAGGTGAAACCAAAGCCACATTTCCATCAATGGGTGGACAATGTCACTGCATTCACTTCCATTCTATTTAAAAAATGTATACTGCATGTATAGAACAGAACTTCCTCACAGCAAGTTTAGCTTTATCAAAAAAGGCTTTCAAATATCAGTTGTCATACCCTGCTTATGTCGTTGTTACAAAGGTGCTTGGTATGAATGGCCTCTGACTTCCAGCTAAAGACAGGTAGCTCTGTAAGTTAATGAAACAACCTACTGGTGTAATGCACTGTTTATCTGGCTGTTATAAGAGGTAAACCAGTACGTAGGGCCTAGAGCAGGGATCATCAACTAGATTCAGTCGCGGGACGATTTTCTTCTTGAGTGGATGGTCGGGGGCCGGTACATAATTACAAATCATTTTTAGACCGAAAATTGACAGAAGAAGCCCAAACAGATACACTTTTTGACTAAAACATAATCATTTCAAACCTTGCTTACATTTGTATACGGGTGTCTCTCTAGTATGTGTCGGAATACTTGGGAACAGAGTTCCAAAATGTAAATCACTTGGAGCTGATTTCCTGGTGTTGAAAATACAATTTTAAAATAATTGTTTTGCTCAGAAAACTTGGGGAACTAAATAAAACCACCTGCGGACCAAATTCGGCCCATGAGCCGCCAGTTGGGGAACCATGGCCTATAGTATGTATGACATCTGACCTCCAGCACGAAGACGGGCAGCTCGGTCAGCTCCTCTGTGACAGCGGCGTGGTACTCTGTCTGGCCGAAGACGGGCGCCTCGTCGTTGCGGTTCACCACCTGGACCACCACTAGGCTCTCGTTCTCCCATTTCCCGTCGGAGGCCACCAGTCTCAGCTCGTAGCGCTGCTCCATCTCGTAGTCTAAATGCTGGGCCACAAAGATGGTGCCCACCTCTGGCTCCACGTCAAAGGTGCCCATGGTGTTGCCAGAGGTGATCTGGTAGCGGAGCTTGGCGTTGGCACCTGGACAAGGAAATATGGCTGTTTCAAGGTTGCTTTTATTGGTTGGACAAGGTAGAACTAGTCGTCCATGTTAGAGGAGAAATGAGGACATAGTTACAGACCGTATGACTGTGGTATGTGTGTGCTCACTCACACACAAGCCTACAGGCTGACAATCTGCACACGCACAAACACGTGCTGCACAAAAACAAAAAAACGACCTCACACTTCCAACAGCCCTCAACACAAAAGAACAACCCCCACAATACCCTCTCTGAGTCACACAGTGCCATCCGGCTATCAAATATTTCAGAGGAAAACATCCGTTTCTCTCACAGTGGGCCTCATTAGACAGAATACAGAAGGCAGTGAGGGCTGGTCTCACCCACCCCCACCTCATCTTTGTCTCAGGCACCACCCGTTCTCCTCCCTCCCTGGCCCTTCATGTCCTCAGTGTGTTCAGTTAAAAATACACACGTTCACACAACAAATGTACATAGAGTACCAGTCAAAAGTTTGGACACACCTACTCATTCAAGGGTTTTTCTTTATTTTTACTGTTTTCTACATTGTAGAATAATAGTGAATACATAAAAACTATGAAATAACAAATATGGAATCATGTAGTAACCAAAAAAGTGTTAAACAAATCTAAATATATTTTAGATTTTAGGCTCTTCTTGAACAGCTTTGCACACTCTTGGTATTCTCTCAACAAGCTTCCCCTGGAAGGCTTTTTCTCCTTGAAGGAGTTCCCACATATGCTGAGCACTTGTTGGCTGTTTTTCCTTCACTCTGCGGTCCAACTCATCCCAAACCATCTCAATTGGGTTGAGGTCATGTGATTGTGGAGGCCAGATCATCTGATGCAGCACTCCATCACTCTCCTTCTTGGTCAAATAGCCCTTACACAGCCTGGAGGTGTGTTGTGTCATTGACCTGCTAAAAAACAACAGGCAAAGGGTGGCTGCTTTGAAGAATCTCATATCTCAAATATATTTGCTTAACACTTTTTTGTTTACTACACAATTCCATATGTGTTATTATCATAGTTTTGATGTCTTCACTATTATTCTATTCTACTACGCAGAAAATAGTAAAAATAATGAAAAATCCTTGAATGAGTAGGTGTGTTCAAACTTTCGACTGGTACAGCACATATTTGTGAATATGTGTGAATACACACATGCATGCACACATCTTTCTAATTTCCTCGCTTCTTTTATCTAATTTATCCCTCTTATCTTCCCCTGTTATCTTATCTCCTCTCCTCTTCACTCTCTCATTCCTCCTCTCTAACCTCATCCACTCTACCACTGTCAACCCTAATCAGATACCCATCAGAAGCGGGCTAGGTCGGGATGGCGTTCCCGGTCTGGGAAATGGGAATAATGGGACGGGATCAAAGGAGTCTGAATCCTGACTGCTGGTGTCTGTCATGTTAGAGTGCTGGGTGCTCCATTGTGGAGCTCCACAGTGGGACCTTCATACTAGTCCTTATAAAGCTATGTAAGAGCTGAATAAGGACGTGGTTGGGGTTCTACAGTAGTGAGTCTGATGAGTAGAGATGTATGAAAAGAACTGTCAAGAACACAGATGTGCACAAGGCTGGATGACTTACATTAAACATGACACATTCCATTCCATAAACAATCTCAATTTCATATTATACTAGTTCCTGCACCAGTTTCTCACCCCCACGCTCAGACATATGCACATAAACACAAACACACACTGTTTCTCTCTCTCTCTCTCTCTTTCTCTCTCTCACAGACACACACATACCCACACTCCCTGTCTGCCTGCATCTTGGTCAGGCCCTGTTTACCAGCACGGAGGAGATTTTAGGAGACAAATACCATCTGTGTGAGACATGTCGGGCCTTCATTACGACATGTCATGCTCCTATCGGGAGTGTGTGTGTGTGTGGAGGGGGCTTAAGTGCGCTGGCTGTCAAAGCTTCTGAGCACGATCTGCCGTGACACTCGCCAAGAGGGTGTGTGTGTGTGTGTGTTGAGTGAGCGAGTAAGTGTTTGAGTGTGTGTTGGGTGGCGGGGAGTAGCTCCTGTACTTTTGCCTCCGGCCGCCTCCCTAATGATCGGTCTGGCCATATGGTTAACCCCCCTCCCTTAAGTAAGACTGGTGAGGGGGCCAACTGTGCACATCAGGGGGGTGGAGGGGGGCTCAAGGGTTAAGTGGTTTCATCCTAAGCAAAGCAGGAGCTCCACTGAAGGCCCCAAAATTCTGATTAAGGTCACCAGCATATCCCTCCCCACACCATGTATTGGACCCCATCCACTACCCTAATCTGTTTACCATTAAGCTAGACAACCTATATCTGTTTACTGACAAACCTTCAGCTCAACTCAACTCCAATGTCAACATCAGCAAAAAAAACTTGATCTTGTTAAAGCCCATCCAAAAGTTCTTCATTTGGCACATTTCCCACTTGGGGATAGAAACCCGATCCTAAAAGGATGTCTGTCTGCAACAAAAGATGCTGAAACCAATCAGCTTTGGGGGGAGCGTTTAACAGGGGCCCCTCTATTCCCCACGGATCTGTTCACTAATTATTCAATTCCCCAAGTTCCACTGGGAGTGTAATGGGAAAATATTGGGATTTCATGGAAAAAGGCCCTTGAAGTGCTTTGAAATGAAATACACAGGGGATTGGAATTAGGAGCGTGTATATGGGCGTCAGACTCAAAAGTAAGGATATTCTCATATGAAACAGACCTCTCCATGTGTTTGTCTACTTGACTATCTCTGTTGTGGAGTAGCATCCACCGTATGGTGGAACAGTGGTGGCTGGCAAAGAGGTCGCAGAGAAACCAATGGAAGTACCTCAGCTGAAGATTGTAATGGGAGAGTTATGAGACGTGAATTGCCTTGTCACACCACTAGCACGATAAAGGTGTCTTGTTGTATTGATATTTTGTGTGTGTGTGTGTCATCATTGTAATGCTCAATGGTTTGTGGATGTTGACAGATGGTGAGAGACTCTGAGAGCAGGGGACCATATATAAACTGGAGGTCACTAATCCTATTATAGAAGCACACACACATGCACACCTGGACCAACGACAGTGTGTGTGTGTTGTTGTGTGAGGGTGTGATGATGTGATGAGAGGATGGATGGACATCAGGGCAGGCAGGCAGGCAAGCTTCACTGGTCAATGAACACTGAGGTGATTTCACCTGAACTGTTTCACTAAGCTGTGTGTGTATGTATCACAGGGCTGTGGAGTGTGACAGTCAACCACTGATCTATAGGAACACTGTCACCTCCAGCACGAACATGGGACACTGAACTGACTTACTCAACACTATGACTAACCCCAGAAAATGGGACAGCAGCACAAGAAAAGAAAGCAGAGGGGAGGAAAAGGATAGACAGAATAATGAGGTAGCGAGAGAGAGAGAGAGAGAGAGAGAGAGAGAGAGAGAGAGAGAGAGAGAGAGAGAGAGAGAGAGAGAGAGAAAGCAGAGGAAAGACCAGAGATGAGCCAGGAGAGCTGAAAGAGAGGGAGGGAAAGGAGAGACACAAAATTAGCAGATCTGAAATATGAGAAATGAGACGAGAGGATCTGAGATGAGACACCACGAGACGAGAGACTAGACAACACATGCAGACATCAACCCTACTTACACCCCCACAAGCATAGCCAGGATTGGCTGAGCTCAAACCTCCCCTCAAGACCTGCCTGCTCAGCAAGGCTAGCGCTTAGCCAGGGATCGTGTCATGTTTTACAGCTAATCTCCCTGCTAATACAGATCATCTCCCTGCTTGGACACCTGCATGGGGGGCCAGGGGAAGACAAAATGGCCACCACTGCAGTTTATTCCACTCACTCCTGTCTCTCCGTTGAGAGAGACGTTTTCCCTAATTACCAGATGGACACATTGTTGAGACGGCGAATTGGGGTAAAGTCTACAGAGCGGTGGCGGGATAAGCCGGAGCATTTGGGAGGGAATTATAGTTGTTGTTTGCGGTTAGTTTGCTATCTTAGCACTTCTTAATTCTGCTTCAGTGTCTTTTTGGGCTGTATGCTTTTACAAATCCGCCAAGGGATCAGGCTAGGGGTGTCTGAAGAGGGATAAAGAGCAGAGCCAAGACAGTTGCTAATTCAACTGAACATTGGAAAGGAAAAAGAAAAACAAACCCTAAATTCTCGTCTTAGTCATTTGCTAACTCCTTAAATGTGATGTAGCAGCCCATTAAATCAGATGTGATTTCAACACCTGTGTTGGCATCATGGAAGGTGACATTTCCACCAAAACAATGATCGGCATCTTCTCCCACAAAGGATTTACCGTTGTCATTAAGGCAGCACACTGTTTTTCTTATTTATTAATTTTCAGAGGAGAGACGAGGGACAAATAAAAACAAAGAGACAAACATCAAATGAGTACCTCGGGGGGCCGCATCCACACCTCCCACATTCACCACAGAGATTTGCTAACAAGCTCTGACAGAAAATGAGAGGAATAGAGAGAGAGTGACAGAGTGGGAGTCAGAGACGGAGAGAGAAAGACAGAGTATTCTTTACATAAATATACCTCCTATACTTTTCTTAATCTCTGTGGAGCCTGTCAAAGCATCAACAGAACATTCAACTTGATATTGACAAGAATTCATAAGCCCAGAGGGAAGTGACAGGGGGAGAGTGAGTGATTCCATTACAGTCGAGAGGCAGAGTTGAACAGACAAGTAGGAAAAGCGACACCAGGATAAACACACACTGTACCACTAGAGCCCAAGTCCTCTATGACTATCAGGCACTTCAACAAAGACATTATGACTACTGGACTCAGTGGACTGACGTTGTGCTTACATTCAATTCTCAATTGTTATGTTCGGGTGTCTTCAGACTTGTATCTGCCAAGGCCTTTGTAAAGATGAAAGATAATCTTCCATGGAAGTAAACACTAGAATGATAAACAGTGCTGTTCAAATATTGTTAGAACTACCTCCCAGGAAACGAGCACCAATAACTTTACTTATTAACTTATCATTGTGAGCGCTATTTTTTTCAACAACAAAAAAGTCTAAACTCAGGTTGACTGATTGAGCCCTCCCCACCCTGAGACCAACCCAATGTGCCTCACCTTCATCTTCATCATTGGCCGTCACGGTGATGAGGATGAAGCCCACCTCCTTGTCTTCCTCCACGCTCACCTCATACACCGATTGGGCGAAAGCCGGAGCGTTGTCGTTGACGTCCGTCACAAGGATCCGTACGTAGGCCGTGTCTGTGTGAACCAATGAGAGGGATCTTTACTCAGGACTAACAACCAATCCAGATTGAAGCATGGACCTAGAGAGCAACACTAATGTATAGTACTCTGACATTAAATTACATTGGCTTGGTCTATGTGGACCAAAGACATTAAAAAGAGAGTACATTACTCTAAGTATTACACCTGGCAAGAGAAAACAGAAGCATTAACCATCTAACCTCACGGAACACAGCAGTGTAATACCAACAGGGGCAAAAAGGGAGAATAATGTGCATTAGCTAGTCATTGCCGTATGAACTCTAGCGGAACCTTGATTGCTTGAACAAACAGTGTGTTGGTGGGATGATTGTAGCATCCCTGTTCTTTTGCTGTACCTCTGTGTGCGGGTCATTGTTGACCCAAAACCCAGATTAGCCATTAGCTCGTTCCATTAGCGCATCGCTAACGACGTCTTAATGAATGAAGTTCATGCTCTAATAACAGGGATAGAGCCAGCTGGTGTGTGTGTATGTCTGTGTGTGTTTGTTTTGTGTTTCTGTGTGTGTTCCTGTTACTGCCTGGTTAGAAAACGACTGATGTGTTATTGACTGGTTAGGTAATGGGGGGGTTGATGGAGGATAGGGTGGGTAAGGGGACAGAGCTACCTATTATGAGAGAGTATGATACTCAGTGATTCCCTGTCTGGACAGGTGTGCCCGTGTGTGGACTGCAAACATGTGTGAATGCATAGGAGTGTAGGTATGTGAGATACCCACCAGTGTTGGGCTGGCCCTGCTGTCCAGGCCTGGCTGACTCGGAGCTGTCCTGAGACTGGACCTCTATGAGGTAGGAACCTTTCTGCTCACGGTCAAACGAGGCGCGGGTGTGTACAACCCCAGTGTAGGAGTTAATACTGAAGTACTGAGAGTCTCCACTCTCATCCTTCAAGATCACATAGTTTATCTGTAGACAAAGATCGAAACATTAATGCAATATCAGGACAAAATGACATACAATATTGTGTATTTGTTGAATTATTCTCATTTAAAATCATAAGAAAATCAAGTGATTATGGGAAATGTAGTCATTCGCAATAGAGTCCGCAGGGGTCCTCACCATTCCATGGAGGCCTGAGTCGAGGTCCGTAGCAGAAACCTGGGCCACCGATGTTCCGATCTCTGCCCCCTCTGGAACGGTAGCCTCGTAGGTGGAGGACAGGAAGAAGGGAACGTTGTCATTTACATCTGGAGATAGGAGAGACAGGCCAGAGGTCAGGATTAGGGAGGTGATAAAGGCCTTCTATTAAGAGCATGCTAACAGAGGTCCTACCACACCTATTGTTTTGTCCTCAACAATGCTAATGCTAAGTAGACAAACCCAACTCTTAGGTCACTGACTCTCCAGGTTTTAAGACTACTCTCTAGGTATCCATAAGATGAGGATCATTTGATTTCCCTAAACGCTCCAAAAAGACAATTATTGACAAAGTCAGACAAGAATACCCTCTTTTCTTTACGCTATTAGAACTAGATATTTGTGTTCCCGCCTCCTTCACTGGCGCATGTGGTATGAGTCATCGCTAAACAAGCAGTCATTTTAGCCGCTAGTGTTCTCTGTCGCTGGCTGATTACACCTTCCTCCAACAGGCTTCTAGGGACTACATCTTCCCTGTCATTACCTTTCAATCTCCTCTCTTCCTCCTCTCAGCCTCCCTCCTTCATTAACTGAGCTGGAGCTTCAAGTATTTATGTTGTGTTGGAAAGCTCTTTACTGTTCCCTACTGCTCAAGCCTGCCTGCTGTCCTCTCTCTCTCTTTTCCTCATAAAAACTCAGTTCCTTCCAGCACTGTCATGACCAAAGATGAGTATGGCCAAGGTACTGTACATATAATATATGCCATTTAGCAGACACTTTTATCCAAAGCAACTTAGAGTCGTGAGTACATACATTTTCCCAGTGGTCCCGGGAATTGAACCCACAACCCTGGCAGTGCAAATGCCATGCTCTACCAACTGAGCTACAGAGGACCACAGTTGTTACCATAAGTTGCATGCCTCATAGTCTTACAAGAGTAAATGTATCCAGCGTTTCACAACAGTATACACACTGTTAAAATCTTCAAATGCCTCCTACCTGTAACATTGACGTAGACGGTAGTAAAAGAGGCCAGTGGAACAGCAGCTACGTTCTGCACTCTGACCCTTAGTGTGAAGAAGCGCGTGGTCTCATAGTCCAGAGGTTCAGCCACCAGTATGGATGCAGAGCCATCAGCCCTGTTGGGTTTGATGTAGTAGCGGACAGGCATGTTGGTCTCCGGCACCTGACCCTCCTCAAGGTTATAGGTCACTCTAGGGTCACCCAGTGGTGAGGTGGCCTTGATAGTCTGGAGGAGAGGAAGCAGAATATGACATCATTAGTGATAGGATAGGGAGGTGGATATATATGCAAGTGTATATGAATGTCTGAACAGAGTGAATGTGTGTGTGTGTGTGTGTGTGTGTGTGTGTGTGTGTGTGTGTGTGTGTGTGTGTGTGTGTGTGTGTGTGTGTGTGTGTGTGTGTGTGTGTGTGTGTGTGTGTGTGTGTGTGTGTGTGTGTGTTTATATGAATGTCTGAACAGAGTGAGTGTGTTCTTTTGTCTGTGCAGGTTCATTTGAGTACCAGTGTGTGTTCCTGAGGTACAACACAGACAGCTTTGAGAAACCTGCTTGGGCATGCTGTAATGTCCCATAGATTTTTTTTTTTTTTTAATCTTAGAGGGAATTACTGAAAAATAACCAATGACTAACAAACAGAGCAGGCTTTGGCCAAAGCTCCCTAAAGATAATTTGCATTATTAGTGAGCGGGCCCATCTAAAATCAGCACAAATGTCTCCCTACTGCTGACTCCACATCAGGAATACATTGGAGACACTCCAAGTCTAATCCATCAAAGTTCCTACTGAACTGATGTGAACTCTTTATGGAGACACTTTCCACTGGAAACACCAGATGATCTGCTTCTAAATGAAGGCTGTAGGGTTTTCCCAACGCTCCCACTCTCTCTTTTCCAGGAACCGTGGCAGAGAAAACCAACGTGACAGGAAATGATACGGGGAAGTATATCGCTGCCGCGCATACCTGGGTACAGAGGGAGCCCATCAATGGGATTTCACAGACATGGTGTCACGCTTATTGATGTCCCCCCCTCCTTTCCTGTTTATACCAGTATGGAGGTTAGGTGTGAGAATGATTTCTTTCCCTCTCTGTATGAAACATATGGGGGGGTTGCATGGACGCCATCCTACACTCACATGGACAACAGGCAGGATTCTCATTGTTCTGAGGACTCCATTATGGGTCACAGCTGCACGCTCTCTGGCACCAAATCCTTTGTTACTTCAAGGGTTCCGCCAAACAAAATCCATAAATGGGAGCGTTTATTACATAGATGATAGTATGTTTAAGTGTGTTCAATAATTCATAGTTCTAGCTCTTGTCCAAACATGTCAATATAATGGTCCAAACTATCTACGGACGTGTTTGGACTGCACTTTTCTAATGGCTTGCCTTGAGTATGAATGTGTGAGGAGAGAGGCAAGGCAACCTCTTTAACCAAGGGCAAGGATACTAGTGAACCCTGAGAAATGTTGAAGAGCAGTGTTATTCGGAATCAACTGTGTGTGCCTGACTGTGAATGTGTGTGCAGGTGAATGTGTGTGTTGGTGTGTTCCTGTGCAGTACCCTACAGCAAAATGGTCTGACCTATAAAAGCAGGAAGCACGTGGAGCTTTTAAGACCCATGTTCTCTTCACCACTTGTCCTGCCACAATGCTGTGTATGTGACTGTATGTGTGTGTGCTCTGTGTATGTAACTGTTTGTGTGGCCGTGCGGTGTGTGTGTGCATACAGACTAGAGCTTTTAAGGCCCACGTTGTTCTTTCCCTGCCACACAGCCACAGAGTCACAACCTTGACAGGGAAGGATTACATTAACCATGGCCGAATGAACCTCACTTCACCACTCATTCTGCTTCGATCCAGCTGAGGCCCCACACACACACACACACACACACACACACACACACACACACACACACACACACACACACACACACACACACACACACACACACACACACACACACACACACACACACACACACACACACACACACACACACACACACACATTAACTCCTAAACTTCACCATATCTACACTGGAGAACAGTATTCTGACATGGCTGTCTACATTTGCAAATCATCCATTTCGGAAGCATAAGAACGAGAGATTACAGCAGAGAGAGCTATAATGGAATGGTAGCCTTTGACTCCATGTCTGGCAAACAAAGGCATTCAATCTTCTCATTGACTGACTGGGGTGTAACCAGGCACTGTTCTTGGACTCCAACCAATAATGGAAAATTGGAAAATCTAAATGGCACAGGATAGATCTGAACTTTTCAAGTGATTATCTGGACATGCTAGACTGCACTGTGAGCCAGTCTGGTTGAAAACTAACAGCACAACAAAAACTAAATAATATTTAATTATCTGTCGAGAAACACCAAAACCCATTGTTACCCATTATGAAATTGCAATAACATAAGAGGAAAAGGATTGGAAGGGAGAACATTGAAAGTAGAATTGTTGTACTGTATGTCCATGACTCACTATGCTTGGGTAGAGCTAAAGAGAAAGAAAGAGAGAGTCAGGGAGAACACCTGAAGATAACGCAACAGCAAAAAGCTCTCAGACTTTCCTTTCCGACTCAGTGGAGGAGGGCGCTCTCTCTATCCCTCCAGTAGCGAGCTAGTGCGTTAGCGAGACCTCTAGATGTACAGAGGTGCCCCTGTGGACCCCCAACTTCCCACCCACCTCAGCTTCTCACAAAAAAATAATTCACTTTTTTGCTTCAAAAGCCTTGTTGTGTTGAAATATTCATACCAGCATGAGTTTCGCTTCAATAATTAATTTTGATTATCTGCTGAGAAAATACAAAAACTTGTCCAACCTCTTGTATTCCACCTTATTACGCACCGGGCCTCCCCTCCCCGGTTTACGGGGGCGAGCCCTGGAACAGGAGCATGATGGGAATGATACCCCATTATCTCGCCGGCGTGCTAAAGAACAAGGCCCCTTAATTACTTCCTCAAGGTTGCAATTACCGCGTTTGGAAATTCGCTAATTATCGTTCCTTGAGATAATTCCACAATGAGAGGCTTGATATTTACATTTTTAATTAGGGAGATGGAGAGATAGATGGATGGATGGAGGAGGGAGGCGAGAGGGAAAGAGAGAAAAAAGAGATAGTAGGGTAGATGAATAGAGGCACTCGGTAACACAACAAGGCAGCTCAGGGATGCTAATGAATGCATTATACTGTTTAACAAGCCTAATTTGTATTTAGAGTTCTAAGGATGAATTACTGTGAAGGCTCCCAAAGCACAGAACAGATTTTAACAGTCAGTTGCTGCAGTTACTCCACACCAGGGAGTAAATACTGTACTTAGAGTGGAGAGAGAGAGAGGAAAAAGACTCTGTGTAATTGTTGTGAAGTGCTTTGTTGTTCAAGTTATATTAGTACAGAGAGACATTGTAGAGTGTGAGAGGGAGAGAAAGAGAGAGGGAGAGTGTAGATAAGGACAGTTTGTAAATGAATAGAGAGAGAGCAGAAGAAAAAAAGAGAGAAAGTGAACAAGTTCTCTGGCTAATAACGATTCTCCACTAACGGTTGGAAGTGTTGAAAGTTTTCTCCATTAAAAGGCCACTACCATGGTCACTCCTGGCAGCCGTTATCTTGAAAGCTTTTATAGAAGGTAATATTATTTGTCCATCCAATCAGAGGCTGCCGTCAACCACCATTAGTAAACCTATTGAGCCCACCACACTACCGAGACTATAGTGGACCATTACACCAACTTATGGAGCTTCCTGAAAGAGTTTGGACGAGGGAGGGGGAGAGAGACAGAGGAGAGAAGAGAGGAAATATATAAAGAAAGAAGCAGAGAGAAATCGATGAAGAAAAGGGCTGAGAGCAGAAGAGCACTACCCTTTCGTACAGGGCTCGGTGATCTCTAGGGAAAGTGGTGTGTGTGTTCTTCTACTAGCGAAGACATATGAGACCACATGCAGAGCCCCATTGGGACTGGCCTCTTTGCCACATGCACAGTCACTGCACAAGAGACAGAGTAGACAGTAATAGTTGACCTTTATGGGGTCAATGTGGCCATTAATAAAGTTGTCATGAATGGTACCAACTAGGCCATAATGCATCCATGAACAACATTATAAAGGGCTCATAAGCTTGACCATAAGATGTCAACATGCATCCAACATTTACTGGAATCATCTTCCATATTTTCATGTTCATAAGAAAGTGCTCAAGACCATCTGAAATCAATAAGTCAACAATTCACAAGAAACTCAATTTCTCGCATTTCAGTTCAGAGGTGCCTAGCATGTCCTCTCAATGGCACGATGCAGAAAGCCTAAAGCCGAGGCGGCACGGACTTAGCTCTAATGAGAAATCATCTCATTACACATCAATGGTGTCCGGGGGGCTAAGCGGATCAGAGACGTAGCCTAGCTTAGCCTAGCCTAGCGTAGCTCCACTGCTGTCAAGCTAAATGGCTGGCCTTGAGCATGTTTTGGTGTAGAGAAAGGGTTGTGTTCGTGTTCACTCGTCAACCTTTCACCTGCTTCATATTCCTTGTGTATTGCAGTGGGTGACTTCTAGTATGTATGTATGTTTAGCACATTGTTGTGCTAAAGAATTGAATTGTGTCAGATCTATCTTTGACAGGCGGCACCCCCCAATGAATAAGCCCAGGGTATGTAAACAACAAGGCACTCTCCTCATGCTCCATCACTCCACTTCAAAAAAGAGATGGACCCAAAAACAACCCCCACACATCCTCAATAACAAAAAAGAGGCCTGAGGAGGAAAGTGCGTTGACAGCGCTGATGAGACAAAAGCACCCATCCTACTGGCTCTCCACAGGAGAAGGGCCTCATTGATATGGAGATTTCTCCCCGCATCCGTGTCTCTCAGGCCTGGCAACAATGTAATTAACAGATCATATTAGCCCTGCTAAATTTAAAACAACAATCTACATAGCCGCAATAATGCCGCCTCGGTGGCGGAACGAACCAACGAAGAGGAAGGGGGTAGAGGTGGGGAAAAAAATAGTTTTGGCCATCGACCAACCGGGTCCAGAGAGGGGTTCAAGAGAGACATGGAGAGATAGAAAGAGAAAGAGAGAGAGAGAAAGAGAGAGCGAGAGAGAGATAAGGAGAGAAAGACTGAGAGGGAGACCTGAAGGTCATCTGGCTATCGATCAACAGGTTCCAGAGAGAGAAATTGTGAAGGAGAGAGAATGAGAGAATGTGACACAGCCTTTACTCTTTTCCAATTCCACGGAACAACCACTTTGAGGGAGACGTCTGTGTTAAAATATGTAAAGAGCCTCTAGTGGATTAGAGTGGCATTAATTTACTACTATCTATCTCTCTCTCTTTTTCTCTCTCTCTCCCTCACATTTTTCTCCCCCCCCCCTCTCTCTCTTTCTTGCTCTCTCTCCCTCTTTCTCTCTCCCTTGTTCGCTCTCTCTCTCCCTCTCTCCTTCTCTCTCTCTCTCTCCCTCTCTCTCTCCCTCTCTCTCTCTCCCTCTCTCTTTCTCCCAGTGAAGCTGTGGGGACGCGAGCTGAGCTGTCAGGAGATGAATACAGTAATTAAGCGTCCCCCTCTGTTGCGCGGTCCGAGGCAATAAGAGACCATTGTAGAGTCTTAACAGGGTGTATAATTTTATCATCTTTCCTTTCCTCGCTCCCTTTGTCTCCCGTGTCGACGCTGACACAGATACCGGGTGGCTCGTTGCGTTTCTGCCATCTCCTGCCATAGAGGGATCAATTCAAATTCGGTGTTGTCAAAAAAAGAGGCCCGGGTTATCAAAAATGACAAGTGAAGCAAAGCGAGTGAATGAACATGATTTTGGCGAAAGTAGCGTCAATACGTCCCCCGCCCTCTCCTTTTCAAAAACGGACTCACTACTATTAAAGGAAACACTATCAGGGGAAATCTTCTAACATTACATGTAACATTTGTAGCATTCTTTTGAATCGTGTGCAAAATGAAGACGGGCATGGATGGCAGCAGGGGTAAAATGCACTGGGAGGGAGGCGGCGGGGGTAAGAGGAGAAGCACTGGGAGGGAGGCGGCGGGGGTAAGATGGAGAAGCACTGGGAGGGAGGCGGCGGGGGTAAGATGGAGAAGCACTGGGAGGGAGGCGGCGGGGGTAAGATGGAGAAGCACTGGGAGGGAGGCGGCGGGGGTAAGATGGAGAAGCACTGGGAGGGAGGCGGCGGGGGTAAGATGGAGAAGCACTGGGAGGGAGGAGGCGGGGGTAAGATGGAGAAGCACTGGGAGGGAGGCGGCGGGGGTAAGATGAGAAGCACTGGGAGGGAGGAGGCGGGGGTAAGATGGAGAAGCACTGGGAGGGAGGCGGCGGGGGTAAGATGAGAAGCACTGGGAGGGAGGCGGCGGGGGTAAGATGGAGAAGCACTGGGAGGGAGGCGGCGGGGGAAAGAGGAGAAGCACTGGGAGGGAGGCGGCGGGGGTAAGAGGAGAAGCACTGGGAGGGAGGCGGCGGGGGTAAGAGGAGAAGCACTGGGAGGGAGGCGGCGGGGGTAAGAGGAGAAGCACTGGGAGGGAGGCGGCGGGGGTAAGAGGAGAAGCACTGGGAGGGAGGCGGCGGGGGTAAGATGGAGAAGCCCTGGGAGGGAGGCGGCGGGGGTAAGAGGAGAAGCACTGGGAGGGAGGCGGCGGGGGTAAGATGGAGAAGCCCTGGGACGGAGGCGGCGGGGGTAAGAGGAGAAGCACTGGGAGGGAGGCGGCGGGGGTAAGAGGAGAAGCACTGGGAGGGAGGCGGCGGGGGTACGATGGCGAAGCCCTGGGACGGAGGCGGCGGGGGTAAGATGGAGAAGCACTGGGAGGGAGGCGGCGGGGGTAAGATGGAGAAGCCCTGGGACGGAGGCGGCGGGGGTAAGATGGAGAAGCACTGGGAGGGAGGCGGCGGTGGTAAGATGAGAAGCACTGGGAGGGAGGCGGCGGGGGTAAGATGGAGAAGCACTGGGAGGGAGGCGGCGGGGGTAAGAGGAGAAGCACTGGGAGGGAGGCGGCGGGGGTAAGATGAGAAGCACTGGGAGGGAGGCGGCGGGGGTAAGATGGAGAAGCACTGGGAGGGAGGCGGCGGGGGTAAGATGGAGAAGCACTGGGAGGGAGGCGGCGGGGGTAAGATGGAGAAGCACTGGGAGGGAGGCGGCGGGGGTAAGATGGAGAAGCACTGGGAGGGAGGAGGCGGGGGTAAGATGGAGAAGCACTGGGAGGGAGGCGGCGGGGGTAAGATGAGAAGCACTGGGAGGGAGGAGGCGGGGGTAAGATGGAGAAGCACTGGGAGGGAGGCGGCGGGGGTAAGATGAGAAGCACTGGGAGGGAGGCGGCGGGGGTAAGAGGAGAAGCACTGGGAGGGAGGCGGCGGGGGTAAGATGGCGAAGCCCTGGGACGGAGGCGGCGGGGGTAAGATGGAGAAGCACTGGGAGGGAGGCGGCGGGGGTAAGATGGAGAAGCCCTGGGACGGAGGCGGCGGGGGTAAGATGGAGAAGCACTGGGAGGGAGGCGGCGGGGGTAAGATGAGAAGCACTGGGAGGGAGGCGGCGGGGGTAAGATGGAGAAGCACTGGGAGGGAGGCGGCGGGGGTAAGAGGAGAAGCACTGGGAGGGAGGCGGTGGGGGTAAGAGGAGAAGCACTGGGAGGGAGGCGGCGGGGGTAAGAGGAGAAGCACTGGGAGGGAGGCGGCGGGGGTAAGATGGAGAAGCACTGGGAGGGAGGCGGCGGGGGTAAGATGAGAAGCACTGGGAGGGAGGCGGCGGGGGTAAGATGGAGAAGCACTGGGAGGGAGGCGGCGGGGGTAAGATGGAGAAGCACTGGGAGGGAGGCGGCGGGGGTAAGATGGAGAAGCACTGGGAGGGAGGCGGCGGGGGTAAGAGGAGAAGCACTGGGAGGGAGGCGGCGGGGGTAAGAGGAGAAGCACTGGGAGGGAGGCGGCGGGGGTAAGATGGAGAAGCACTGGGAGGGAGGTGGCGGGGGTAAGATGAGAAGCACTGGGAGGGAGGCGGCGGGGGTAAGATGGAGAAGCACTGGGAGGGAGGCGGCGGGGGTAAGAGGAGAAGCACTGGGAGGGAGGCGGCGGGGGTAAGATGAGAAGCACTGGGAGGGAAGCGGCGGGGGTAAGATGAGAAGCACTGGGAGGGAGGCGGCGGGGGTAAGATGAGAAGCACTGGGAGGGAGGCGGCGGGGGTAAGATGAAGAAGCACTGGGAGGGAGGTGGCGGGGGTAAGAGGAGAAGCACTGGGAGGGAGGCGGCGGGGGTAAGAGGAGAAGCACTGGGAGGGAGGCGGCGGGGGTAAGATGAGAAGCACTGGGAGGGAGGCGGCGGGGGTAAAGTGTGATGTTTCAGTTTCGTCAGGTGAACTGCAGCAGGGTTGTGTACTCGCCTCAACAGAAATGTTTCGAAGTACCCTGCTAAACATGCTGATGGTTGGGGAAAGGGAGGTGCGTTTTCTACTACCGCTCCTCAAGGCTCTCTTTCCTGATGAATAGGCGGGACGCACGGATGGGAATAGTCTCAGAAGAACCACTTTCCCCTCCGACAGGGAGTAAGGTCCTAGAGATGTTGATGCCAGTCTGTCTGGAGGCACTAATAGTAACTTAGTCCCCACTATATTGGCAAGCTGCTGCTGGGGAACTCCTTTTGGGGGGTCTCTATTATCTTGGTCAGTTGGAAAGAGATTAGGCTATCATTTTGGAGCATTCCCCCAAGTTGTAGTTGGTAGAGCATTGAACCATCTCTACCACAACCACTACTACCAGAAACCTATACATGGTTGTGGTTGACCTTATATCATCTCTCCTGGTTAAGGAACAGGTCACTATGAGGTCCACTCACCACTATCTTGGCGTCGCGAACTGTGTTCTCGGGCACGGTGACCCAGTACTCTAGCTGTTCCCACTGGGGCGGCTGGTTGTGCACGTTGGTGATGATGACGGTCAGCTCCACAGAGCTGCTCCTGTTGCCCCCGTCTGTGGCCACGATCTGCTGGCTGATCCTCGACGTCTGACGACAAATAGAAGAGAGGAAGGAGGGGTGACACGGAGGTTAGACATGGAAAGCATATGGAGCTGAACAAAACCCATGGTTGACCCCCCCTCTTGGAAGGTCTTCATCTCTGTCTACATCAGTTTGTTCCAATCCACTAAGTAACAGATCAGATGCATCATATTTACAACCTTATCCACTTAGTCCGTGTCATGACCTTCCAGTGACCTTCTCCTCTAAACCACAACCTTCCTACTGTCTACAGAAGACTGCTCTGATGTCGTTCATCCTTACATCATGCGAGAGATACAGAGAGAGAGAGACAGAACGAGAAACAGAGAGAGGGAGAGAGACAGGAAGGTAGAGAGAGAGAGAGAGAAAGAGAGCAATGAGAGAGGAGACATTCCAACTGACATGACGGTATTCAGATAAATGATTCTCTGCAAGGGGAGCGTGAAAGCTTTGTTAAACAGATCCTTGCTAAGGAGAAGAGTGCGATGAGAGAAAGGGCTGACATTTAAAGTGGAGGAATATTCAACATTATTTATATGGGACATTCACTGGGAGACTTCACAAGTCCGTTGTGTGACAGGGTGAAGATGGGGTCACTCGCTCCACATCTTGATTTGACTTTGGGAGGTGGTTGGACTTGGAGAACAAAGAGATGGGGCTTTTCTATGACACACACATGCACACATGCAAATACACACACAAATCCAGGCACAAACCTAGGCACATTATAAATATATACATAACATGCAGACATCCAGACATGCACACAGAGTCAGGGAGAAATAGGGGCAGAAGAGGGTGGGGAATGAAGAAAGTAGGGAAAAGGAGACAGAGAGGGAATGAGAGAGCCGGTTGTGGTTGTCTCTGTCCTGACAGGGTGGATAACTCTACCTGACGTGTGCTAGGTCTCTGCTGAGCAATGTTCTCTGACACACACACTCACTCAAACAGTGAGAGTGAGGGGGGCCACCGCAAATCAGACACAAGGACGGGAGTAAGGAAGAAGGAAACCAACAGGTCCATCACAATAACCCCCCAACCCCGCCCCCAAACCTCAGCGGTCCTGTCAAACCTCAGTGGTCCTGTCAAACCTCAGCGGTCCTGTCAAACCTCAGCGGTCCTGTCAAACCTCAGCGGTCCTGTCAAACCTCAGCGGTCCTGTCAAACCTCAGCGGTCCTGTCAAACCTCATCTGTGTCAACTCAAGATGGAGACCAGACTTAAGAGCTAAAAGGTGTCGGATGTGAATCAGGCATGAATATTTCACTAGTTGGTACGGGTCACCTAGAACCTAACCTCAAGCCTCCCACCTTCCCCCCCTTTCTTACCCTCTCCCCCCTCTCCCTTTCTCCTTCTCATCTGTGGCAGAATGGGGGAGGGAGAGAGAAAGAGAGAGAGAAAGAAAGAAAGAGTGAGAGAGAGAGAGAGATTCTAACAATGTAAGATCTACAATGGCAACATAGCTCTACCCGACATATATCACAGTTGATATCAATCTTATGGCCAAATTCCCCAGAGATACTATTGATTCCGTACATACAGTTGAAGTCGGAAGTTTACATACACTTAGGTTGGAGTCATTAAAACTCGCTTTTCAACCACTCCACAAATTTCCTGTTTGTCACGACTCCGACCGAAGGTGACTCCCCTTCCGTTCGGGCGGGGCTCGGCGGTCGTCGTCACCGGCCTACTAGCTGCCACTGACTCTTTTTCCTCCCTCTCCTTATGTGTTTATTTGTTACACCTGTGTTGAGGTGATTTATAATTAGTTGGGCTTTATTAGTCAGCCAGCCCGTACGTTTCTTTGTGCGGGATTGTTCAGTTGTAATTTTGGATTCGGGAGAAGATGAACGTTTGTTTGTTTCGTTCATCAATTGTATTTTGGACTAGGTTTTTTGTCCTCCGTGTATGGGACATTTGTTTGTTACACCCAGTGTTTTTTCGTGTGGACATTGTTTGCGGGTTGTGCATTAAAAGCACTATATTGAACTCTCTGTTGTTCCTGCGCCTGACTTCACACCCCCCGACATCCAGAGCGTTACACTGTTAACAAACTATAGTTTTGGCAAGTTGGTTAGGACATCTATTTTGTGCATGACACAAGTAATTTCCCCAACAATTGTTTACAGACAGATTATTTCATTTATAATTCCCTGTATCACAATTCCAGTGGGTCAGAAGTTTACATACACTAAGTTGACTGTGCCTTTAAACAGCTTGAAAAATTCCAGAAAATTATGTCATGGCTTTAGAAGCTTCTGACAGGCTAATTGACATAATTTGAGTCAATTGGAGGTGTACCTGTGGATGAATTTCAAGGCCTACCTTCAAACTCAGTGCCTCTTTGCTTGACATCATGGGAAAATCAGCCAAAATCAGCCAAGACCTCAGAAAAAAAATTGTAGAGCATTTTTGGGAGCATTTTCCAAATGCCTGAAGGTACCACGTTCATCTGTACAAACAATAGTACGCAAGTATAAACACCATGGGACCACGCAGCCATCATACCGCTCAGGAAGGAGACGGGTTCTGTCTTCTAGAGATGAACGTACTTTGTTGCGAAAGTGCAAATCAATCCCAGAACAACAGCAAAGGACCTTGTGAAGATGGTGAAGGAAACAGATACAAAAGTATCCATATCCACAGTAAAATCAGTCCTATATCGACATAACCTGAAAGGACGCTCAGCAAGGAAGCCACTGCTCCAACACCGTCATAAAAAAGCCAGAATACAGTTTGCAACTGCACATGCGGACAAAGATCGTACTTTTTGGAGAAATGTCCTTTGGTCTGATAAAACAAAAATAGAACTGTTTGGTCATAATGACCATCGTTATGTTTGGAGGAAAAAGGGGGATGCTTGCAAGCCGAAGAACACCCTCCCAACCGTGAAGCATGGGGTGGCAGCATCATGTTGTGGGGGTGCTTTGCTGCAGGAGGGACTGGTGCACTTCACAAAATAGATGGCATCATGAGGTAGGAAAATTATGTGGTTATATTGAAGCAACATCTCAAGACATCAGTCAGGAAGTTAAAGCTTGGTCGCAAATGGGTCTTCCAAATGGACAACGACCCCAAGCATACTTCCAAAGTTGTGGCAAAAATGGCTTAAGGACAACAAAGTCAAGGTATTGGAGTGGCCATCACAAAGCCCTGACCTCAATCCCATAGAACATTTGTAGGCAGAACTGAAAAAGTGTGTGCGAGCAAGGCCTACAAACCTGACTCAGTTACACCAGCTCTGTCAGGAGGAATAGGCCAAAATTAATCAAACTTATTGTGGGAAGCTTGTGGAAGGCTACCTGAAACGTTTGACCCAAATTAAACAATTTAAAGGCAATGCTTCCAAATACTAATTGAGTGTATGTAAACTTCTGACCCACTGGGAATGTGATGAAAGAAATAAAAGCTGAAATAAATCATTCTCTCTACTATTATTCTGACATTTCACACTCTTAAAATAAAGTGGTGATCCTAACTGGTCTAAGACAGGAAATTTCTACTAGGATTAAATGTCAGAAATTGTGAAAAACTGAGTTTAAATGTATTTGGCTAAGGTGTATGTAAACTTCCGACTTCAACTGTAAAATCTTACAGAGGATATTCACTTTTAAACAATGGCATCCATTGAACAGTTGTAGACCTACATACAGTATGATAAGCTGTGAATACTGACAAACAATTAAGCTAGCAAATTATAATGACTAACCACACCAAAAACAAGAATACATGAAGAGAATACAGCGACAGAGACCAGGAAACAGAAGACGTAGAGAATGAAGGAAAACCAGAAAACAAGAGAGCGATGAGGAAGACAGCGAAACAATAGAAAGAGAGCTCAGCGTCAACAAACCCTACAAATATAACGTTACTGCACGCTGTCTGCCTGGAGGGAGACAGCCAAATGTCGGAAATAAACGTGCACGAACCCACCCACGCATCCACAGACACACGTAAATATATTTATGCATGTGTGAATACAATGCTTCCTCAGGCTTTGGGTAAGATACATAGTGCTATATATACACACATAGAGAGACAGGGGCATTGTTGTTATTCCAGACCTTGCCATGTTTAATATGCATCCACAGAGGGAGGTAGGAAGGGTGTGCAGCATTCTCAGTGGATGATATCAGGCCAGTGGGAAGGATCGGTGTGCAGTGTACACACATACACTGGGAGGGAGCACAGGGTGGTGCTGTACACACACACACACACACACTGGGAGGGAGGGAGCGAAGGGGGGTGCTGCACACACACACACACAGGGGAGTGCAGGAGGCTGTAAAAACACCTGTACTGGACCAGCGGGTAGAGGATTCCCCTGCAGTGCATAGAGAAGAGGGGGAGAAGGTAGGAGAAGACACACACACACACGCACACCAAACACACCAAACACACACAAACACACACCTGTGAGATGGGGTGGTTGACGTACACCCAGCCTGTGCTGGGGTTGATGTGCAGGTAGGCCGGCTGCTGACGGGACAGAGAGTAGGCGATAGCTGCGTTACTCCCCTGGTCATCATCGTGTGCCGCTGCTCGCAGGAAGCTAGTCCCCACCGGCGTGTCCTCGCGCAGGAAGTCTGCCACATGAAGGGTTAACACATCAACATTGCCGCCGACAACAAACATCAACACGAGCAATAACAACAGCAGCGGTGGTGGCAATTTCCTGCTGAAATCACGCATTTCAGTCACAGAGAACAGAAATAAATGCGTGTGTCCTAGAAACATTTCAGTCTCCCAGTTAAATAGTTAATAAGCCACTCCAACAGTCTTGTTCTAATGTGATAAAAGGGATTCTGACATGGGGCTTATCAACACACATATTTGCACACATGGTAAACAAACAGAGAGAGGGGAGAGAGCAGGGAGGCGTAAACGTTTTCATCAGTCTTAAAAGCTTTCCAGGATTACCTGTGATTTAATATATACATCAGCATATGGTTTATTGGGACTTCAGGGGGGCTGCTAAGTCTTACCTTTCACAATATTGCTTTACCTTGAAAACTGTTAAGACATAACACAGAAGCTACAAACCAGTGTCATTGGACTGGGATAAGAGGACATTGGGTCCTTGAGCTGTTGGACATTGCTGAGCAAGCACAGTTTTGACTTAACCTTTGACCTTAAACTACACTTGGCACAACAAGGTGATGGAGGGAACTCTCACATGAACGGACAAATCCCTGGTACCCTGGCCTTAAATATGATTTTATGGGGGACGGGTTGAACTAATTTCCTCTGTTGCGCTTTAGAATGGAATAACATTTTAATTCCTGGTGGAATATCAGGCAAAGGGCTTAGTAAGCACTTGTTGGAGAGGTGTGGAGGAGGGGAGAGGGAAGCTTGGATAAGGGGACAGTCCCTTTGTGTCTATGGCAGGGCAACCCTTAGCGAGAACACTGGTTCCCCTAAGCACCACTCAACACTAAACAACCATATTTGGTATTGGGGGATTAAAAGACAGCAGCCAAAATAATACCGTTATAATACCTTGATAAGATGACTTAATATATTGGACAAGGCAAGACCAACAGGCACATTTGATAATGAAATTGTCTGAACCAAACAGGAGAAGGACAAAGGTGAAATGATGAGCGTGACGGAGATGACCCAAGGTGTGACGGAGGTGACGGAGGAGTGACAGAGGTGACCCTTACACTGGTAGCGGCTGTTCTCAAACTTGGGGTCGTTGTCGTTCTGGTCGGCGATGAGGATGGTGATCTGGCAGATGCCGATGAGAGGCTCCTGGGCCAGGTCTGTCGCCGTGACAGACAGGGCGTACTCTCTCTGGCGCTCGCGGTCGAAACTCACTGTGGTGCTGATCACACCTGGACACACACACACACAGACACACAGACACACACACACACACACACACACACACACACACACACACACACACACACACACACACACACACACACACACACACACACACACACAATGTCTTTTACTGAATGTTACTGATGTCCTCTAGATACGTACAGTCAGCCATTCCACAGCAATGAATTAGAGATGTTCTGATACAGTTTGACTGTAGTCTGTACTCTAACCTGTGTCAGGGTTGATGACGAAGCCGGATGATGCCCCGTCTCGGTGCATGATCCTGTATTTGACCTCTCCGTTGACCCCCATGTCTGCGTCGAGGGCGTGAACGCGCAGGACAAATGTCCCAGGGGGCTGGTTCTCCAGGACACCGGTGTTGACGCTGTAGTTATGGCACTGAGGGGGCAGAGTTCACACAGCACTTATGGCATTGATGCTGCATTTGTCAGTTGTAAAAGTAAGTCCCAATTAAAAATGACCAGTAGCCAATGGGACACACTGGTCAACCAGCACAGATGGACTGTGACTACCCCAGCCAGCATTCAACATCAATCACAATAAGACTAGTTAACACGCATGACGTGGGGTGCAAGGAGTTGCCAAATCTAACGGGTTGCCAGATTTTGCACACTTAGCACTCCTCCTCCCGTGTAGGAACCCACTGACCCTGTGGGCAAGTCCCTGCTGAAATATTCATCTTTGGGGCCGAGCTGTGCTGAGCTGATCTGAGCTATGCTAAGAGGGCATTTTGGTCTGACCCTGGAGTGTTCAGGACTGCAGTAGAGTGGAGTTCTGCCGCCGAGGAGAACACCAGCTGTCTTTACTTTGAACTGGCAACTTGGCATGTTCCTCTCTCTCTTTCTGTCATCTCTCTCATCCCTAGTGCTGTGGACCTCTGCCTCTCCTCCCTCAGTCACTATGTTACTCTCTCTCTCTTTCTTTCTCTCTCTCTCTCTCCTTATCGCTATCAGTCTTTCTCGCTCTTTGCCCCTCTCTCTCTTGTTTTCATCTCCACTGCAACTTTATATGCCTCATCGCTCATCTATTTTTCGACGGCACACAGGCTTCACACACACCCATAATGTGTCCAATGCCCCCCTTCCCTCACCTCTTCAAAGACAGGCTTGTTGTTGTTGATGTCGTTGATGCCCACTATGACCTGGGCGGAGTTACTGAGGGGATAGGGTCCGTCTGCCGCGTTGTCATCAGTGGCGGTAATGTTGAGGATGTACTGGGGGCCACGCAGGATAGGAGGGGGGCTCCGCCGCAGTTTGATGATGCCTAGAGAGAGAGACAATGGCAGCCATCTTTGTTACTATAGCACATATTGCAGTCAGACAAACCTACTACACGCACACAAACAATCAAACCAACACTCAAAACGTAGCTTTAACTACAAAGGGGGGAAATATTTTACACCAAGCCCCCACCCTTTACAATCCCCTACAACAAGCCCTTTAGGACCCTACATCTTTTGACACATTTCTCCAATGCAGATTCCTCACAAATAAATAAGTAACTATGTCTACCAAAGTACCGAGAGAAATATACATAAAAATGCAGCTTAAGTCTTTGAAGTGACAACTTTTCCCCTCGGTAACAGTGGAAAAAGCCAAAGGACATCTTTGTGTGTGTGTATGTGTGTGGCCGTAATAGGCTGTGTGGTGGAGAGGCAGTGCAGTGCGGGGCTGGTGATAAGGAAGGCAGGGGGCTTAAGCATTAGTCAGTGTTTCCACCTCGGAGGCGAGAGAGGGCTCTTGTAAACAAACGATAACCGGAAGATTGCCGACGCAGACGTAGAGAGACTCGACTGTGAGGAAAGTGTGAAAGCCAGTACACAGAGAGACTGAGAGACTTATGTACAAACACATACAAACACACATACACGTACAAACACATGAACACACACACACACACACAAAAGGAGACAGACTCAAAACATCTATTTACATGGAGTCCACAAAGACAAACAGAGATGAACAGGAAAATAAAAGGGTCTGTGCTGGGAGAGTATGACTATGAAGTGTGTGTGAGAGTAGAGGGGGTTCTTGTTAGAGATTTGGGTTCCCGCTGGCCTAGCATTGAGCTTGATCCCCAATTGAAGTTACCACAGCAACACAAGCTAATCTGAATAACAAGTATGTGTATGTGTGTGTGTGTGTGTGTGTGTGTGTGTGTGTGTGTGTGTGTGTGTGTGTGTGTGTGTGTGTGTGTGTGTGTGTGTGTGTGTGTGTGTGTGTGTGTGTGTGTGTGTGTGTGTGTGTGTGTGTGTGTGTGTGTGTGTGTGTGTGTGTGTGTGTGTGTGTGTGTGTGTGTGTGTGTGTGTGTGTGCGTGTGTGTCCAGGCGTATTCTTGGTTTTTCTCCTTCTGAAGTAGTGTATGTGCATGTTAGAGTTCATCTATATTTATGCGTTAGGGTTTAAGAATGTCTGTTTATCTCCATACATGCATATGACTGTTCGTTTGTCTGCCTGTGTTTTCATGTGTGTCTGAATGCCTTACTATAGAACCACTACGTTATACCTTCTCCAGTCCTTCTCCATACAAGCCCTTGGAAATACAACACTGTCAACTCTACGCACCCTTCTGGTTGTCCAGCTCAAAGTTACTGTCCTCATTGCCGCCAGTGATGGCGTAAGAGACCCCGTCTCCATCAGGGTCATTGGCGTGGACAATGGCCACCAGAGTGTCAGGACCAGCGTCCTCCGACAAGAACGTCTTATAGCTGCAGACAGAGAGAGAGAGAGAGAGAGAAAGGTAGAGAGAGGGGGGGGGGGGGAGTGTGTGTGAGAGAGAGACAGAGAGAGAGACAGAGAGAGAGAGAGATTAGATAGATAGATAGATAGATATATAGATGATAGAAAGAAAGAAAGAAAGAAAGAGAGAAAGAAAGAAAGAAAGAAAGAAGAGAGAGGGAGGGGGGAAGAGAGAGAGATTTATAAAACAAATATTCATACAGTCATTATTATTATATTATGTAATTGGCATTACATTTAATTTGCATGTATTTTCTTTCATCATTTATTCATTTCTTCAATAGGTATTTTTGCAGAGGGATGAGAGAAAACCTGCCGTAGCTCAGGAAGATCCCCAAACCCTACCATCTGTTTCCCTCCCCAGCCCTCTGAAGCGTCTCTTCTGGTACCATGGACTAGTCCTGCCCCCCACACACACACACACACACACACACACACACACACACACACACACACACACACACACACACACACACACACACACACACACACACACACACACACACACACACACACACACACACACACACACACACACACACACCATGTTTAATGAATTGGCCCATCCTCTGTAGGCATGTGGCAAGGCTAAAGTCTCACTGTGTCTCTCTCTGTGTGCTAGTGTGTCACTGTTGGCATGCTGCTATATCTCTGCATGGCTCCAAATGGTTCGCTCTGCCTGTGGCTGCGCTAGCCAAATGCCACCTCATAGGACTAAAGAGGGAGTTGTGTGTGTGGATGTATGGATGTATGGTTGTGTGTGTGTGGATGTATGGTTGTGTGTGTGTAGATGTATGGTTGTGTGTGTGTGGATGTATGGTTGTGTGTGTGTGGATGTATGGTTGTGTGTGTGTGGATGTATGGTTGTGTGTGTGTGGATGTATGGTTGTGTGTGTGTGGATGTATGGTTGTGTGTGTGTGGATGTATGGTTGTGTGTGTGTGGATGTTTGGTTGTGTGTGTGTGGATGTATGGTTGTGTGTGTGTGGATGTATGGTTGTGTGTGTGATGGAAGGGGGGCAGGGACTAACTGGATAGAATTCTGCTCTGAGTAACAACTTCCACTGGTAGAGGGTGTAGAGTCGAGTAAAAGGGAGGGAGAGTGTGAGTGTATGAATGGGGGAGGAAGAGCAGCCAACCAGCACAGTGGCATAGGATAAAAGAGGAGAAATGAGAGGAGAAAAGGGGGAGTTAGAGAGGGAGAAACAGATAGATGGAGAACATACACAGCTTGAGAGAAGATGGGAGCCTCGTCGTTGGTATTGGCCATTCTGAACCGGATGGAGGCGGTCCCGGTGCGGGGTGGAGTCCCGTTGTCCACAGCAACCACCACAAACTCGTACATGTGATTGGGCCGCTCGTAGTCCAACCGTTGGCTGGGGCTGACCACGCCCCTGGAAGAGATGGCAAAGTCGGGACTCTGGATGAAGTAGGAGAGCTCTGAGTTGAGCCCTGTGTCACAGTCCCTCGCTAGAACTAGAGAGGAAGACAGGAGGATGAGAAGAGGAAGACAGGAGGAAGACAGGAGAAAGACAGGAGAAAGACAGGAGAAAGACAGGAGAAAGACAGGAGAAAGACAGGAGAAAGACAGGAGAAAGACAGGAGAAAGATAGGAGAAAGACAGGAGAAAGACAGGAGGAAGACAGGAGGAAGACAGGAGAAAGACAGGAGGAAGACAGGAGGAAGACAGGAGAAAGACAGGAGAAAGACAGGAGAAAGACAGGAGAAAGACAGGAGAAAGATAGGAGAAAGACAGGAGAAAGACAGGAGGAAGACAGGAGGAAGACAGGAGAAAGACAGGAGGACGACAGGAGAAAGACAGGAGGAAGACAGGAGAAAGACAGGAGAAAGACAGGAGGAAGACAGGAGGAAGACAGGAGAAAGACAGGAGGAAGACAGGAGAAAGACAGGAGGAAGACAGGAGAAAGACAGGAGGAAGACAGGAGGAAGACAGGAGAAAGACAGGAGGAAGACAGGAGAAAGACAGGAGGAAGACAGGAGGAAGACAGGAGAAAGACAGGAGAAAGACAGGAGAAAGACAGGAGGAAGACAGGAGGAAGACAGGTGAAAGATAGGAGGAAGACAGGAGGAAGACAGGAGAAAGACAGGAGGAAGACAGGAGGAAGTCATTATCTTTATAATCAGCTTGTACACATTGGATATCATTATTCCAGTTTTGCGAAGAAGGAAACGACCAACAGAAATACTCAGTGGCACGCACGCACGCACGCACACACACACACACACACACACACACACACACACACACACACACACACACACACACACACACACACACACACACACGCACACACGCACACACGCACACACGCACACACACACAATTTGGTAATCATTTATCTAGTAGTCTGTGTGTAGCCTTACATTTGACATTTTTCACATCTTAGTCATTTAACAGATGCTCTTATCCAGAGCGACATGCATTAGTCTTAACGACTTAAAGTAGTCTTCCACCCTTCCGTGTCCCCCTCCCCCCCCCCTCCCAGCTCCTTGCCATTGTATAGTAGGTGAATTTAAGCCGTCGGTGGTGTTAAAAGAGACATAATGGAGGCCAGTGGTGTATGAAGTGTGTGTGATAACACCAGCTGTACTGTAGACCTACTGTATGTACTGAGTATTGGCTAGTGTTAGACTGGAGTCATGCTGTCGACAGGCCCACATCAAACAGTCCAACTTCAAGAAGGCTATGCTGTCATTAGCCAAAGAGCCAGAGCCCAGTTGTAATGAATTAGCCCTCAGGGCGAGAGAGAGCGTGTGTTCCACACACAGACACAGACAAGTGTTTGTTAATGTACACACGTGCATGTAGAAATGCTCACGCCCACATGTACACAGAATGACGCAAATAAGCAGTTGTATACTGGCTGACTCACTGCTTCTCTTCCATCTCTCATCATTCCATCATCTCTTTCTACTTCTCCCTCTTCCTCCCTCTATCCCATTAGTTCTCTCACTCACACATGAACCTGTTGCGGAGGGGGGGGGGGGGGGGGGGGGTTAGAGCGAGAGAGAGTGTGTGTATGTGTGTATGTGTTTGTGTGTGTGTGTTCATGTGTGTATGTGTGTGTTTGTGTGTGTTCATGTGTGTGAGAGAAGGGGAGCTTAAGGCCAGGATTGAAACAGAAGGTTCATTAAATATACACAGACTAATATAATATATCTTCAGGCTACTTATTAGCATTTTTAATGCATAGGCAGGAGTATTGGAGTTGCAGCGGTAGCTAAATTAAACATAGGAATATGGGGAGAGGCTAGGCGAGCGATTCTGGCTAGCTGAGGGGTTTGTGTGTGGGTGTGTGTGTGTGTGTGTGGGGGGGGGGGGGGTTGTTCGCCTCCCTACTCTGCTAAATCCTTCCTGAGACATTTCTGCTAGATAATTGGAGAGGCAGATTTCCCCGTCACTCACTGCTAGCTTCCATTAAAAACCAAGGCCCAATTTATAGACTAATCCTGACTTAAGGTAAACAACAATAATCATCCCCTCTCTCTATCTTTCTCTCTCTATCCTTATCTCTTTCTCCTGACTATCTCTTTCCCTCATGCTCGCCTCTTTCTCAGTTTTTTTCTCTCGCTGCATCTGAAATCAAACCATCCATTCTAAAGCTTTTAATCAAACTATCCATTCTAAAGCTTTTAATCAAACTATCCATTCTAAAGCTTGAAATCAAACTATCCATTCTAAAGCTCGAAATCAAACTATCCATTCTAAAGCTTTTAATCAAACTATCCATTCTAAAGCTTTTAATCAAACTATCCATTCTAAAGCTTTTAATCAAACTATCCATTCTAAAGCTTTTAATCAAACTATCCATTCTAAAGCTTTTAATCAAACTATCCATTCTAAAGCTTTTAATTAAACTACCCATTCTAAAGCTTTTAATCAAACTATCCATTCTAAAGCTTTTAATCAAACTATCCATTCTAAAGCTTGAAATCAAACTATCCATTCTAAAGCTTGAAATCAAACTATCCATTCTAAAGCTTTTAATCAAACTATCCATTCTAAAGCTTTTAATCAAACTATCCATTCTAAAGCTTTTAATCAAACTATACATTCTAAAGCTCGAAATTAAACTATCCATTCACATACAAATACTACAAACACACACGCGCACGTGCGCACACACACACGCGCACGCGCGCGTGCTCTGCATGCAGGGGGAGTCTCCACTGCGTGAGTGAGTGACACAGAGTGACAGGCGCGTCTGTCGACATGGCGATATGCAAAAAAGTTGCATATTCACCATAATTGAATTTTCATAAGCACATGCACAGACACACAGAGACAAACACACAGACACACAGAGACACACACACAGACACACAGAGACACACACACAGCCGGGCCCATGCCAACGTGTGCATCTGCTTCAGAAAGCATGCTGCGGCCACTAGATCATCCTGTCTTACTCTCTCGTTCTCTCTTTTCTTTTTGTCTCTCTATTTTCTCCATCCCTCGCTAAAGCCGATTGGCTTAAGCTGAGAACAAAGACAGAATTAAAGGCTGGTAAGCAATTCGGCCATTCTCTTCTCTCTGGCTCACACACACACACACACACACACACACACACACACACACACACACACACACACACACACACACACACACACACACACACACACACACACACACACACACACACACACACACACACACACACACTTGAAAAATGGGTTGTCTCCTCCTCTCCCTCTTCTCCTCATGGCTCAGTGGGGGAAGACTGCTCAAGCACTCCCAGGGAGGCTAGCTGTTAGCCTGCTATCCATTAGCATTGATAATTTGATCCCAGAACCTAATGCAGTGTGACAAGCAGCAAAGCCAACCTCATTGTCGGTCTCGCATTTAACGTGTGGTGTGTGCAATAGAGTTGAGGTCACATAGAATGGGACAAAGATGCATGCACTGACATGGTAGCACATTGACTGAACATACCTGTGCATGAACGGCACAAAGCACACGCTCGTCTATCTAACCTCCCAAAGGGTTGCCCACTCCTCCCTTCCCTTCCTCTATAAAAGAGTAGCCGGTGGTTAAACCATGGCACATAGTCATCCATTGTGAGTGGGCGCAAAACCCTTTCAATTACTGTGATAGGATCAGGTCTGGGACAGGCAGGGTGATAAGAGCAGCCCATTCCATTATGGCCAGCCTTTAGTAGAGGTCACCCTCTCCTCAACCCTCAGGGTGTCTGTCCACCAACCAAGCCTGGCTATCAACATCTCACACAGAGGGCATCACCCACTGTCTGTTACTGTCTGTCTGTCTGTCTGTCTGTCTGTCTGTCTGTCTGTCTGTCTGTGTGTCTGTGTGTCTGTGTGTCTGTCTGTCTGTCTGTCTGTCTGTTACAGTGCCTTCGGAAAGTATACAGACCCCTTGACTTTTTCCACATTTTGTTACGTTACAGCCTTAATTCTAAAATGGATTTAAAAAAAAATAATCCTCAGTGATCTACACACAATACCCTATAATGACAAAGTGAAAACAGGTTTTTAGATTTTTTTGCAAATGAATTAAATAAAAAAAACAGAAATATCTTATTTACATAAGAATTCAGCCCCTTTGCTATGAGACTTGAAATTGAGCTCAGGTGCATCCTGTTTCCATTGATCATCCTTAAGATATTTCTACAACTTGATTGGAGTCCACCTGTGCTAAATTCAATTGATTGGACATGATGTGGAAAGGCCCACACCTGTCTATATAAGATCCCACAGTTGACAGTGCATGTCCGAGCAAAAACCAAGTCATGGGGTTGAAGGAATTGTCCGTAGAGCTCAGAGACAGGATTGTGTTGAGGCACAGATCTGGGGAAGGGTACTAAAAAATGTCTGCAGCACTGAAGGTCCTCAAGAACAAAGTGGGCTCCATCATTCTTAAATGGAAGATGTTTGGAACCACCAAAACTCTTCTTAGAGTGGCTGAACTGAGCATTCGGGGGAGAAGGGGCTTGGTCAGGGAGGTGACCAAGAACTTGATGGTCACTCTGACAGAGCTCTAGAGTTCCTCTGTGGAGATGGGAGAACCTTCCAGAAGGACAACCATCTCTGCAGCACTCCACCAATCAGGCCTTTATGGTAGAGTGGCCAGACGGAAGCCACTCCTCAGTAAAAGGCACATGACAGCCCGCTTGGAGTTTGCCAAAAGGCACCTGAAGACTCTCAGACCATTAAAAACAAGATTGCTGGTCTGATGAAACCAAGATTGAACTCCTTGGCCTGAATGCCAAGCGTCACGTCTGGAGGAAACCTGGCACCATCCATACGGTGAAGCATGGTGGTGGCAGCATCATGCTGTGGGGGTGTTTTTCAGTGGTAGGGACTGGGAGACTAGTCAGGATCGAGGCAAAGATGAACAGAGCAAAGTACAGAGAGATCCTTGATGAAAACCTGCTCTAGAGCGCTCAGGACCTCCGACTGGGGTGAATGTTCACCTTCCAATAGGACAACGACCCTAAGTACACAGCCAAGACAACACAGGAGTGGCTTTGGGACAAGTCTCTGAATGTCCTTGAGTGGCCCAGCCAGAGCCCGGACTTGAACCTGATCGAATATCTCTGGAGAGATCTGAAATTAGCTGTGCAGCAACGCTCACCATCCAACCTGACAGAGCTTGAGAGGATCTGCAGAGAAGAATGGAAGAAACTCCCCAAATACAGGTGTGCCAAGCTTGTAGCGTCAAACCCAAGAAGACTCAATATTGTAATCGCTGCCGAAGGTGCTTCAACAAACTACTGAGTAAAGGGTCTGAATACTCATGTAAATGTTATATTTCCGTTTTTTTTTATTTTTTATAAATGAGCAAAAATGGCTAAAATCCTGTTATGGGGTATAGTGTGTAGATTGACGAGGGAAAAAAACAATTTAGAATAAGGCTGTAATGTAACAAAATGTGGAAAAAGTAAAGGGGTCTGAATACTTTCTGAAGGCACTGTATACACTGTTACTGTATGTACTGTCTGTCTGTTATGTACTGTCTGTCTGTCTGTGTGTCTCTGTCTGTCTGTCTGTCTGTCTGTCTGTCTGTCTGTCTGTCTCTCTGTCTGTCTGTCTGTCTCTCTGTCTGTCTCTCTGTCTGTCTGTCTGTCTGTCTGTCTCTGTCTGTCTGTCTGTCTGTCTGTCTGTCTGTCTGTCTGTCTGTCTGTCTGTCTGTCTGTCTGTCTGTCTCTGTCTGCCTGTCTGTCTGTCTGTGTCTCTGTCTGTCTGTTATGTACTGTCTGTCTGTTATGTACTGTCTGTCTGTCTGTTATGTACTGTCTGTCTGTGTGTCTCTGTCTGTCTGTGTGTCTCTGTCTGTCTGTGTGTCTCTGTGTGTCTGTGTGTCTCTGTGTGTCTGTGTGTCTCTGTGTGTCTGTGTGTCTCTGTTTGTGTGTCTGTGGGTCTCTGTCTGTGTGTCTCTCTGTCTGTGTGTCTGTGTGTGTGTCTCTACGTATGTTATGGACTTTATGTCCCACATAGAACCTCCACCGATGTCTCACCTTGTAGCAGTGATGTTCCAGGCGCGGTGGCTTCGGGAATGTTATCCCGGCTGTAAATGGAGTGGAGGAATTCTGGGGTGCAGTCATTCTCATCTGTGATGTGAACCACCACCTATAGGGAAGGACAGAGGAGAAAGGGTTAACTTGGAGCGGCGATGGGCTGGTGTCTGTGGAAGTTCTTCTTTGTGTGAAGCTTTCAGATGACAGTCATTTACAAGATATGTGAATGTGTATGTGAGTGTTTGTGTGTATGTGTGTTTTCTCGGGCGTGTTGGCTGGGTTAATATAAATGTGCGTGGGAGGGCGAGGACCTAGTGGTAGTCAGGCACAGCTGCACCCCAACCCTCTGAGCCGCTCCCCGGCCAAGCGGAACACAACATCACACAAACGCTCACGCGTGCACACGCAAACACACACACTCACTCTTACAGATGCATGCACACACATTTACACTGAATCTCTGTGCACACACACATCATTTTTTTATAGCTGTAAATATGACAGTCCTGAGGCGTAAGGAAGACAGAGAGATCCAAAGGAGAGAGAGATAATTAAGGGGGAAGAGAAAAAGAGAGAAAGAAAACCTAGGAAGATAGCGACAGAGAGAAAGAAAGGGGGGGCAGAAAGAGGAAAAGATAGATAATGATGGGGCAGGATGGTGGTAGAGATTGAGTTAGAGAGATAGGTAGGGAAAGAGAGTGAGAGAGGTAAAGAGAGGCGGGGTAGTCCAGAGGTTCCCTGAGCAGTGTTAGTCATGCTGGATCCTCCCCCTCCAGTCTCCCACATGGGGGTGTTATCTCTGGGGACCAGATGTGCCAGGGGGTAGACTGCTGCTCCCCAGGGGAGAGAGGTGGGCACACAGAGCAGCCATGGCAGACAGGGGGCTGGAGAAGCCAGCGTGGGCCCCAGTATGGAACTATGACTAGGCTAACACACTCAACACACTCACATCAACTCCCACACTGTCAGTCTGAAATGAAGGAACTAACACAAACTTCATTGGAACTTTGAAAATGCAAAAACTCCAACACCATATTTGACAAACCTTCAAAATCTGAGGCAAATTGAAATCCTTTTTTTGTACTTTTACAGCTTTTAAGTTATATTCAATTGGTAGTTACAGTCTTGTCCCATCACTGCAACTCCCATACGGACTCGGGAGAGAGCGATACGTCCTCCGAAAAACGACCATGCCAAGGCCCGCTGCTTCTTGACACACTGCTCGCTTAACCCGGAAGCCAGTCGCACCAATGTGTAGGAGGAAACACCATTCAGCTAGTGACCGAAGTCAGCTTGCAGGCGCCCGGCCCGCCACAAGGAGTCGCTAGAGCGCGATGGGACAAGGAAATCCTGGTAGGCCAAACCCTCGTCTAACTCGGTGAACGTTGGGCAAATTGTGCGCTACCTCATAGTTCTCCCGATCACGGCCGGTTGTGATACAGCCTGGGATCGAACCAGGGTCTGTAGTGATGCCTCTAGCACTGAGATGCAATGCCTTAGACTGCTGCTCCACTCGGGAGGCCACAAATAATTGAAATCCAAACTTGATGTCAATGCGAGACTAAGTGAAAATTCGACTTATGTGGAAGTTAGGATTCGCTCCAAAGACAACAATAACTCCAAACTCCAAACAATAAGGTTATGCTTGGCATCGATAGACTGACACAAAATGTCTGACTCTTCCCCTAGTGCATCAATTCAATCAGACTGATTTAAAACAGAGAGCTGTCCATTCTTGCCACTATTTCTACGTTCTATCCTGTGGGTAACACTATGAAGCCCTCCCTCTCTCCACTCCTCCAAACCCGGCAGACTGGATCCCCCTCTCACTCATACCTAATCACCAACACTCCCTGGGGTTCCCAATCCCTGTTAGAAAAACACCCTGTCTGTTAAGACCCTCTTGGAGAGCCGCCACACACCGTGAGCCTGGTCCAACAGGAGCCTGGTCTCATACTGCTGCCGTACTGTGTATGTGTGTGTGTTTGTGTGTGTGTGTGTTGTGTGTGCGTCTGTGTGCGTGGCAGAAAGTGAGAGTATTAGTGATACTAAGAGCTAGTACAAGTGCTTAAGGAAGATTAGAAGGAGAAGCTGGGAGCGGAGAGAGATGGGGAGGAGAGAGAGGGAAAGAGACATGGAACTCTATGGGATGCCTGCTCCTCTTCATACTCCTACCCAATGGGCTTGTATTAATGATAGCAGAGAGAGAGAGAAACAGAGGCAGAGACGGTGTGAGTTGACCACAGACGGTGTGAGTTTTGGACAGAGGAAGGTGACTGTGACTGGTGCCCAGCTTATTTCCAGATTGCGGAGCCTGTTTATGTTGGTGTGTGTTGTGTCTGTACGTGTGCACTGTTACATCTGTGTTTAATGCATGTGTGTGAACATGCAAGAGTTTCTGTGTTTGTCTACTCACGTTGTACATGTTTGTTTGTGTGTGTGTGTTTGTGGTGCCAAAGCGTTCCTCTGTGTCCGGCACACGTTGGCCACAGTGTCCTGCCTGGTTGCCAGGCACACGTTGGCCACAGTGTCCTGCCTGGTTGCCAGGCACACGTTGGCCACAGTGTCCTGCCTGGTTGCCAGGCACACGTTGGCCACAGTGTCCTGCCTGGTTGCCAAGTCCATCTAAACAACTCAATCAGTGGATGTGAGCATCTGACAAACAAAGATGGCCACCCCGGGGGATTCCAATACGCCAGTTTCACAACAGCTTACCTCAACTGCCCTTGTGGGAAAGGAAACTGAAGCCAAACAAGGGGTTAGGACACACCTGTTCTCATTTAGGTAAAAGGTTATTTTTAAATCTGAGGGAGACGTCATACAATATGATGTTAATTGTAAAGCCTGAGATGATTATCTTCACATAATAGGATAGCAAAGATAAACAACCTTCTGAATAAATAAAAACAACAATTGTCTGTCTTTTTACCCAGAATTTCCATAGTCTTCACTGTATCTGCACTGAAGCTATTTCTATTTCCAAACTCGCCACTGAGGCCACAGTCCAATCACCTGAACAGAATCACCATGCTACACTGGCTGACTCCATACTGTTGTTCTCCATTATGTGACCACGGCTGACTCTCCATACTGTTGTTCTCCATTATGTGACCATGGCTGACTCTCCATACTGTTGTTCTCCATTATGTGACCACGGCTGACTCTCCATACCGTTGTTCTCCATTATGTGACCATGGCTGACTCTCCATACTGTTGTTCTCCATTATGTGACCATGGCTGACTCTCCATACTGTTGTTCTCCATTATGTGACCACGGCTGACTCTCCATACTGTTGTTCTCCATTATGTGACCATGGCTGACTCTCCATACTGTTGTTCTCCATTATGTGACCACGGCTGACTCTCCATACTGTTGTTCTCCATTATGTGACCACGGCTGACTCTCCATACTGTTGTTCTCCATTATGTGACCACGGCTGACTCTCCATACTGTTGTTCTCCATTATGTGACCACGGCTGACTCTCCATACTGTTGTTCTCCATTATGTGACCACGGCTGACTCTCCATACTGTTGTTCTCCATTATGTGACCACGGCTGACTCTCCATACTGTTGTTCTCCATTATGTGACCACGGCTGACTCTCCATACTGTTGTTCTCCATTATGTGACCACGGCTGGCTCTCCATACTGTTGTTCTCCATTATGTGACCACGGCTGACTCTCCATACTGTTGTTCTCCATTATGTGACCATGGCTGACTCTCCATACTGTTGTTCTCCATTATGTGACCACGGCTGACTCTCCATACTGTTGTTCTCCATTATGTGACCATGGCTGACTCTCCATACTGTTGTTCTCCATTATGTGACCACGGCTGACTCTCCATACTGTTGTTCTCCATTATGTGACCACGGCTGACTCTCCATACTGTTGTTCTCCATTATGTGACCACGGCTGACTCTCCATACTGTTGTTCTCCATTATGTGACCACGGCTGACTCTCCATACCGTTGTTCTCCATTATGTGACCACGGCTGACTCTCCATACCGTTGTTCTCCATTATGTGACCACGGCTGACTCTCCATACTGTTGTTCTCCATTATGTGACCACAGCTGACTCCATACTGTTGTTCTCCATTATGTGACCACGGATGACTCTCCATACTGTTGTTCTCCATTATGTGACCACGGCTGACTCTCCATACTGTTGTTCTCCATTATGTGACCACGGCTGGCTATCCATACTGTTGTTCTCCATTATGTGACCATGGCTGACTCGCCATACTGTTGTTCTCCATTATGTGACCACGGCTGACTCTCCATACTGTTGTTCTCCATTATGTGACCACGGCTGGCTATCCATACTGTTGTTCTCCATTATGTGACCACGGCTGACTCCATACTGTTGTTCTCCATTATGTGACCACAGCTGACTCCATACTGTTGTTCTCCATTATGTGACCATGGCTGACTCTCCATACTGTTGTTCTCCATTATGTGACCACAGCTGACTCCATACTGTTGTTCTCCATTATGTGACCATGGCTGACTCTCCATACTGTTGTTCTCCATTATGTGACCATGGCTGACTCTCCATACTGTTGTTCTCCATTATGTGACCATGGCTGACTCACCATACTGTTGTTCTCCATTATGTGACCACGGCTGACTCTCCATACTGTTGTTCTCCATTATGTGACCACGGCTGACTCTCCATACTGTTGTTCTCCATTATGTGACCATGGCTGACTCGCCATACTGTTGTTCTCCATTATGTGACCACGGCTGGCTATCCATACTGTTGTTCTCCATTATGTGACCACGGCTGACTCCATACTGTTGTTCTCCATTATGTGACCACGGCTGACTCTCCATACTGTTGTTCTCCATTATGTGACCACGGCTGACTCTCCATACTGTTGTTCTCCATTATGTGACCATGGCTGACTCTCCATACTGTTGTTCTCCATTATGTGACCACGGCTGACTCTCCATACTGTTGTTCTCCATTATGTGACCACGGCTGACTCTCCATGCTGTTGTTCTCCATTATGTGACCATGGCTGACTCTCCATACTGTTGTTCTCCATTATGTGACCACGGCTGACTCTCCTTACTGTTGTTCTCCATTATGTGACCACGGCTGACTCTCCATACCGTTGTTCTCCATTATGTGACCACGGCTGACTCTCCATACTGTTGTTCTCCATTATGTGACCACGGCTGACTCTCCATACTGTTGTTCTCCATTATGTGACCATGGCTGACTCTCCATACTGTTGTTCTCCATTATGTGACCATGGCTGACTCTCCATACTGTTGTTCTCCATTATGTGACCACGGCTGACTCTCCATACTGTTGTTCTCCATTATGTGACCACGGCTGATTCTCCATACTGTTGTTCTCCATTATGTGACCATGGCTGACTCGCCATACTGTTGTTCTCCATTATGTGACCACGGCTGACTCTCCATACTGTTGTTCTCCATTATGTGACCACGGCTGACTCTCCATACCGTTGTTCTCCATTATGTGACCACGGCTGATTCTCCATACTGTTGTTCTCCATTATGTGACCATGGCTGACTCGCCATACTGTTGTTCTCCATTATGTGACCACAGCTGA